>NC_086453.1:74268216-74363216 GCF_028390025.1 Pseudophryne corroboree
GCAGGCTCAGTGTATATTTAAAGAGAAACACGTGTTTAAATTAAATGTATTTAAAGGAAAAATGCACTTACTATAGATGTCTGAATAATCATCTCCTGTCAGTAGGAAGTGGCATGCTAATGGCCCTGTCCTAGCAGAGATGTGTGAATGACAATACCTTTTGATGTGTAAGTTCCTTAGAGAAAGATGTTACTCACGGGGATCTCCTTATCCCATATGTAAAGTAGTTCTGGGCTTGGAACCTGTTTCATGTAACTGATTTAATTGATATACGAACCCTGAATGGCAGATGCAGGAAGAAAGACTGATTGTTGTGTTGCAGCCTTTCCTGTTGTAATCCCAAACACTAGGTTTGCCTGGAGATGTGAATGAGACAGAAACATTTGTATTTTGAAGCTATGTGATAAATTTATCGATAGTGAATGTTGATCTGATACCAAACGTTGTCTGTGTCACAGGAAGGAGGATATTGTTTTATTGCACTTATCACCTTTTGAAATGTAATTTATTTATTGGTATTTGTAAGATATCCTGATTGGATAGAAAGGGCTCAGGGAGGACATGACCCCCTGTTGTACTGTGTGGAAAATTGACATAAAAAGGAGGCCTGCGTGCATCCAGAGTGTATTGTACCATCTTCATTCTGCTGGAACATCTTGCTGTATGCTGTTGCCCCTAGCAATAGGGAAGAGTCTTTTTTAAGACTATTATTGAGCAAATAAACATCATCTGCCTCAAGAAGATTGCTTCATATTGTGACCTACAGGGTTATGCCAAACATAGCCCCGTCCTCGCGCTGTCCAGGCAAGCACCTAACGTCTCCAAGTTCCGCCTTCCGCCAGCTACCGGTAGAGGCCTAGCAAGTGGCTAGTGGGGATTCGTCAACACCACACAGGTGTGATAAGGCAGTGTGTCGGCACATACAGAGCAGAACCGTGGTTCCAAACTCCACGGCAGGTTAGGAGTTTGGTGGTGGCAGCATAAACCCACCCACAGCGCAGTGGGTGGAGTCCAGTAACAGGCAGTTACTGATGGTAAGCGGGAATCCCCTATGTGGTCAGGTCCCGTGTGACCTAACCTTCCATTCTGTGCACTAGGGACGGAACGTGAACGAAAGGCGTCCGGTCACAGAAATTGTTGGCATAGCGGTGGGATCATCCCAGGCGGCTTTTCGGTCACCCGATTGGAGAAGCCGAGTTACTCAGGAGAGGAGTAACTGCAGCGCAGGAGAACGCACAAGATGATGGACTTCAGTGGAACATCTAAGGGCGATCTGGAGATCGTGTGCCAGGAGAAGGGTGTGGATATCCCTTTCAACGCGTCCAGAAGCGTCATGAAGGCGGCGCTCATGAGCTTGGAGGAGTCCCATAGGGCGGAGGTGGAAAGCACTGATGGCGTCAGCATCGCAGAGGACGGCCAACCAGTGGACCTTCGTACGGAACCAGTGAGACCCACAAGCCCCACCCCTTCTAGCAGCAGCCATGTTTCCCAGCCATCCCTAGCAGGGCCAGGATTCCAACATCCCAGGGGGGGCGGCCCGGATACCCTAGCAGATCGGCTAGCGGAATTGGGGGAAAGGGAACGGAGCAAGAGCGCATGCTTGTCATTCGGATGTGGCATGCGGAGCGGGCATCACAAGCCATGGTACCCCGGGAGCCGCTGTCAGCTGTTGTGCACAGATCGGGACGCATTCAGTTTGCCAAGTTTGCAGACAGTGATGGGAACATTGATGGACATTTACAAGTTTTTGAAAGGACTTGTAAACTACACGATTTACCCAAGTCAGAGTAGGTGAGACACCTTGTGCCCACTCTGCATGGAGGGGCCTTGGAGGCCTATCGAGGAGTGGCCACGGAGGACTGTGGGGACTACGACGAAGTCTCACAGGCCCTCCTCCAGCGATTCTTCATCACTCCAGAGTCTTACAGGAAGAAGTTCAGAGACTTGCCCAAGAATCCTAGCAGCACCCATGAGCAGTTCGCCACCCAGCTGTGGCAGTACATGGTGAAGTGGGTAAAGGATTCTGAAGCCACTACATGGGAGGCACTGATCGACCTGATCTGCAGGGAGCAGTTCTACAGCAGGTGTGCCCCAGAAGTGAAGGAGTGGGTGCTAGACCGGGAGCCACCCAGCTTAAAGATGGCTGCCCAGTTAGCAGACAAGTATGTGGCAATTCGGCCACAGGGGCAGAAGCGCCCCGCCAGCAGCCAGCTCCAAAAGACTGTACCATCAGGGGGACACCCCTCTTCAGCTCATCGCCCCCCAAAGCAAGCATCTTCCAACCCGGGTGCTCTTGGCCAGCAACTGCACCACAGCGTCCCTGCAACTGATCAGAGATCATCGATGCCACAACTGGAGAAGAAGTGCTATGGCTGTGGGAAAATCGGACATCTGAGGATGAACTGTCCTGCATCCCAAGCACCCCAGACTCGTTCCCCAAATCCGAGTGCTGGAGCCCGGCTTGCTTTTTTGATGAGTGGAGATGAGCCTACAGAGACTGTTCCCCCTCCAGTCAGTCCGATGGAGTGTGGCGAGAGACAGGTGCACTCTGCGGAGAGGGTCACCTGCATGGCCAAACAGCCCCTACATAATATGTGGAGGCACCTGCAGCCGGTCCACATGGGATCCCTGCAGGGGGAAGGCCTAAGAGACTCTGGGGCCTCAATCACTGTGGTGAGCCCCCACCTTATAGATCCTGCTGCAGTATTGCAGGGTCGCACTGCCAAGGTCACCCTGGCAGATGGAATGGAGAAAGCGGTTCCCATGGCAAGAGTCTACCTGGACTAAGGAGCTGGACCAGAGTTGCGAGAAGTTGCCGTCATGGATGGTCTCCCAACTGATGTGGTCCTAGGAAATTATCTGTTCCACAACCACCGTTGACATCAGCTACTCCAGCACAGCCCAGCCCTGAGAAAAAGACTACAGCTGCTAGACAACTGCCAGCACAGCCAACCCCACAGCATCAAACACCGCCCAGAGGAAAAGATTACAGCGGCTAGATCGGCACATCGACCCCCGCATGACTTTTGCCTCTGGTATGCCTACGTGCCCCCATAGCAACGCAGAGGATGTCGGTTCCAGCTCGTTTGATCCTGTGGGGGGTGCCCAATGATGCTCCTGACCCCAAGTGGTTTGCCAACTCCAGCGGTGAGTATGAGAAACCACACTGACTTTTCCATGACTGACCCCTACCAGACTGACCCTAGTAGTCCCCACCCTAGATCCCCCTGTATTGTGTCCCAATTTAGGAGAGATTGAGGGCCGCAGGCAGGAGTTTAGGGAGGCTCAACTCTCTGACCCATCCCTGAAAGGCATGAGGCGCCACTCTGGCAGCTGCCTTGACAGGGTTGGGGCAGGAAGTTTGACCTGGCGGGAAGGGTTAAGGTACAGGGTAGACAGGAAAGTGGGAGGGGATAGACCAGATAGGGAATGTGTCCGACTGGTCCCCCCAGGGCACTTTCCTGCGCAACCGGTGTCGGTTGCCAGTGAAAACCCCTTTGGACAGCCACTCAGAGATAGACTGTACCTTGAAGTGCCTGACACAGAGCTTACCCGGGTCTGGAATGTCGGATGACGCCCAGTCCAACTGTAAGGCTGGTGCCATAAGTTGGCAGGCTGGGGCACTCCAGCGGTTGTGTTGTCTCTGGGCCTCTGCCCATAGGAGAACCCTTGCAGCAAGTTGCTGTGGACATAGCAGGTCCCTTGCCTGTGCTCAGTAGATCGGGGAAGACACGCAGCCTCCCTGTAGTGGATGCCACACAGGATCCAGAGGCTGGTGGTCTGGCCGCCATCACTGTGGCACAGGTAGCGGATGAGGAGGAAGGAGTAGGCCTAGGTGACAGGTTAGGTTTCCCAAGTCATAGGTCGACGGAGGAGGATTGGAGGGCAGGTCTGACAGTTAGGGCAGGACAAGTTGCCAGATAGGTATGACGGAGGTGGAGTGCCTGGGGCACCCATGTGGGAGGAGACAGGGGGTAGGCTCAAACCAGAGGGGGTGGAGGCAACCAGAGGCTGTCCCCGACCCACATCACACCAGACAGGTACTGACCTTAGAACCTGTAAGGCCCCTACGGACACGTTGTCATTGACTTTAGTCTTGTAGTGAACCCCCTTTACAGAGATGGCTAGGAAGGGCATTCCCAAGTCAGTGGACTTTGCACCCGCTTGCGAGTTGGCATTCCAGTCATTGAAGGAGGCTCTGGTACCCGCTCCAGTGCTGATGGCGCACATTCTTGACCAGGACTGTGTGTTTTACGAACTACTGCGCCACTGCACGGACTGGGAGCAGTACTGAGCCAGGAGGAGCCATCATGGGCAGGAGCACCCTGTGGCCTGTTTGAGCAGAATACTGCTATTGTGGGAGGTGGGGTATGCCACAATTGGGACACCTTGGGTGGCACTTGTGTGTAACTGGCCCCCCACCGTGGTGACTTACCACCCACCCTCTTAGGTGGCTGCAACCTACCTTGGGGAAATTGGACAGACTTTTGTGGTGGAGCCTTGAACTTGGACTTCAGGTGGACTATTTGAACATTGTGCACCCCACACGAAGAGAGGCCCCCTACACTATTTGGATGAACTGTCTAGGACGGAGCCTACACCCCCTAGGTAGCGTCCCCTTCAACACAAGGGACTGCGGGACCAGGAGCCATATCGTTGGGACATGACCTCGCTGGTTTCCCGCTTGAATTGGGGGGGGGGAGTGTGACCGGAGAGACTAACCAGGCCACACGTGTAATGGCGGCCATGGCACTGAAGGGGTTAACCCCTAGTGCCCGGCGCCATTCTGGGGACAATGGGCGCTCTAGCGCCAATTTGTAAATGTATAGGGGCGCTAGGCGCCAGGTGGTTTTAGAAATGTTTACAAATGTAACTATATATATTGTGCTATGAGGCACTACAGTGCCTGGGTATGTGGAGCCTGTGCAGGGCGCAGGCTCAGTGTATTTTTAAAGAGAAAACACATGTTTAAATGAAATGTATTCTAAAGGGAAAATGCACTTACTGTAGATGTCTGAATAAATCATCTCCTGTCAGTAGGAAGTGGCATGCTAATGGCCCTGTCCTAGCAGAGAGGTGTGAATGACAATACCTTTTGATGTGTAAGTTCCTTAGAGAAAAGATGTTACTCACGGGGATCTCCTTATCCCAATATGTAAAGTAGTTCTGGGCTTGGAACCTGTTTCATGTAACTGATTTAATTGATATACGAACCCTGAATGGCAGATGCAGGAAGGAAGACTGATTGTTGTGTTGCAGCCTTTCCTGTTGTAATCCCAAACACTAAGGTTTGCCTGGAGATGTGAATGAGACAGAAACATTTGTATTTTGAAGCTATGTGATAAATTTATCGATAGTGAATGTTAATCTGATATCAAACGTTGTCTGTGTCACAGGAAGGAGGATATTGTTTTATTGCACTTATCTCCTTTTGAAATGTAATTTATTTATTGGTATTTATAAGATATCCTGATTGGATAGAAAGGGCTCAGGGAGGACATGACCCCCTGTTGTACTGTGTGGAAAAATTGACATAAAAAGGAGGCCTGCGTGCATCCAGAGTGTATTGTACCATCTTCATTCTGCTGGAACATCTTGCTGTATGCTGTTGCCCTCCTAGCAATAGGGAAGAGTCTTTTTTAAGACTATTATTGAGCAAATAAACATCATCTGTCTCAAGAAGATTGCTTCATCTTGTGACCTACAGGGTTATGCCACAACATAGCCCCATCCTCCGGTCTGTCCGGGGAAGCACCTAACGTCTCGAAGTTCTGCCTTCCGCCAGCTACCGGTAGAGGCCTAGCTAGTGGCTAGTGGGGATTCGTCAACACCACACAGGTGTGGTAAGGCAGTGTGTCGGCACATACAGAGCAGAACCGTGGTTCCAAACTCCACGGCAGGTTAGGAGTTTGGTGGTGGCAGCATAAACCTGCCCACAGCGCAGTGGGTGGAGTCAGTAACAGGCGGTTACTGACGGTAAGCGGGAATCCCCTATGTGGTCAGGTCCCGTGTGACCTAACCTTCCATTCTGTGCACTAGGGATGGAATGTGAACGAAAGGCGTCCGGTCACAGGGATAAATCGCTGATTCCAAGAAATGTTGGGATATTCTGGATAGGAAATGTTCATCTGAACTAGAGACTCAAGAACATTTTCTCTTGGGGGCAAGTTTGGGGAGATTAAGCTCATGCAAGGCATTTATTTATTTATTTATTACCAGTTATTTATATAGCGCACACATATTCCGCAGCGCTTTCCAGTGAATATTCGCCCATTCACATCAGTCCCTGCCCCAGTGGAGTTTACAATCTATGTTCCCTACCACATGTACATGCACACACATTCACGTTTAGGTTATTTTTTTTTTTTTTTTTGGGATCCTTTTAACCTACCAGTATATTTTGGGATTGTGGGAGGAAACCGGAGTACCCGGAGGAAACCCACGCAAGTACGGGGAGAATATACAAACTCCACACAGTTAGGGCCATGGTGGGAATCAAACCCATGACCTCAGTGCTGTGAGGCAGTAATGCTAACCATTACACCATCCGTACTGCCCATAAAATTGCTTTTAAGAACATGGTGTTTTGATAAACATTCAATCCAACTTGATTTAATGAAGTGTCTGAAAGGTGCTATTGGGCTGATGCGGGGCCAAACATACATCCATTTTGCAGATTTATCTTGTGCTTTCTGTGCAAGGCAATGTAGCTGAGTGTATGTATTTACAGGTCATTCTGAGTGGTTTACATCTCAATGGCATCTCCAGTTGTGACTGTATGGTCTTACATGATTGACAATCAGTGGCAAATTTCCCATTAAGTACGTGCCTAGGGGCGGCACTTGTTTGGGAGCGCCACTTGGATGCTTGTGTTGGTCAGCCCAAAAAGAACCAGTAACTGCAAAATATTTCCACTGTACTGCCCCATATGCCACCTTTAATGCAGTGTAAACGGGTAGGACATGCACATACCGCCCCTGTAAGCTCTCCTACTTAGTAAATATGTACACATAATTAAAATAATTATATTACTCGATTAATTTGGCTAAAATCAAAGAAAGGCTTATAATTGATTAATAAAAATAATAAAATTAGGCAGGTGGGGGGTGGCTGTTACTGTTGTGCCTAGGGGCACCCCTGTCCCTAGTCCCTAAATCCGCCCTTGATGACAATGGATGCTGTTGCATATACACTGTTTAGCAATGGTGTTTCAAGGGCATTTTGATGGAAATGCAGGCTACAGTGAGTTGTGCAATATGCAGAGGCCCATCTGATTTCATAAATATCTCTTGCTCTTTATGGCTGTGCCAGTATGCACTGTTAATGTACTAAAAATCACATGCTGGGACGGGGAAATGTAAAGAAGGGAAAGGACTGCAAAAACAATAATTTCCTTTCAATGTCTGGAGCCTGTTTTTTTCCTGGAAATTTTCTTTAAATATTATTTGCTAAATAGGCCACTTTATAGCCCATCCTAGCTAAAAATGACTTATACCACTTTCACATTGCAGTCACGGGTCGCACCGGGAATTACACACGGGTCCTTCCTGGGTTTGACCCACCATGAGACCCCTTTCAGACTGGCAATGAGACCCAGCAATATGTCGGGACGGGGTTTCCATCGAGGGCGGGAGTAGAGGATGTGCCGGCGTCATCAAGGGTGGGTGCGGAGGCAGTGCCTGGAGATCAGATCATCTCTACGCTGCCTCCTCCACACTGTGAATGGGTCCTGGATCGCATCGATCCGGGTTACCCGTTCACATTGCACCTGACCCTGTAATAACCCGGGAATAACCATGCTTTATTCCTGGGTTGAAATACCGGGTCAGGCGACCCGGGAATTCAGGACTTACCCCTTTCACACTGCACATCGACCGGCATCAACATGGCAATGTAGGCAACCCGGGAATTCAGGACATACCCCTTTTACACCGCACATCGACCAGCGTCGACCCGCCAATTTACCTGGTAATTTGGGAAAGGGGTCTGAGATGCCAAAAACTTAGTGAAATTGAGTTCTTGTAGTTTATTTCTGTAAACAATAGACCCTACTTCTTCCCCTTTTCCACTAAAAACCAAGTTTCGACCCATTTAAATGAACACTGTTTCAACCTGTGTCACAACCGTTTCACAGTGGCTTGAAAACCCATTCACACCACAGGCTGTTCCTGTTTTGTGGCGGGTCTTCCCTCTGCCAGTGTTTGGAGATGACATCATCTCCAAGCACCAGTGATCCGTCTCTCCATAGCACTAATTAGGGGTCCACATGCTGGATGGGAGATTTTGAAACAAAAACAAAAAAACAAAAACGCCTGTCAACCTTGTCATGTGTCGACAATATTCATATTGACTTGTCAACCCTCTCGACCTTGTGCATTTCGACCATTTGGTGATGACCTAGACAATGTTGACCTTCTGACTGTTGAGTCTTTGATCCATAACTGGTCAGATGACCCATGTCACATGTTTACACTGCAGCCTTACAGGGTCCTCCCTGGATCCATCCATGGTAGCTACCGAGTCAGATTCCTGGGTCACTGGACCGAGTTATTTTTTCTAGGACCCTTTTCCACTAAGCACAACCCAGGTTATTGTGGCAGTGGAAAAGGGGTATAAGTAAATTTTTTCCACCTCCTTTTTCTCCCTCATTACTTTGAAGTGCATCAGTATACAGTCTCAAATATTATAATCCCAGAAAATGGATGAAATACTGTACAGAAAACATGCTCAATTAGTGAGTGTTGAGAAATAATAGATCTGAGACACTGGATGGTAATTAGTGGTTACAATAAATAAACACATATATTTATGTAACGTATTTGGTGTAGAGGTAAAACATAAGAAGGGTCTATTGTTCTTACTCCGTCACTTTGCAATGTGGAAATATCCAGGATATAATATATTAACTGAAATTCCCAGAAGAACAACAAAAACAATTCCTAGCGCAGAAAGCTTAACTAATGTTTTGCAATAAACTCATAAGTAAATGGCCCTGTACCAGTAAAAACAAACGATCTGCTTATATGTACCAGTGAACAATTAGAAGCATTAAATTGTGGAATTTTTTCTTCCTTCAATATGATTTTTGGAGTGGAAAAGGTCTCAAAGAAAACAAAACATATAGGGAGACCATGGTGTAGTATTTAAAACGTATACATTGATTGATCTTTAAAAACAAAAAACAAAGACAAAGAGTCTCCTCTAGATATGCCAATCTGAGAATCGCCACCCGTGACACCTTTCTGGTTACCTCAGCGCATGTGGTAAATCAACATGGTCACTGCAATCAGCAGAAGTACCCTTCGCTGCACCAGCCAGGCTAAGCAAATTTTGAGGGATCACGCTCAGGGTGAGCTTCTGCTCTCATCCGCACACACAATTATTATATTAATACTTAAAAAGTATATCAGTAACAAGGGCCACTCTGGGCCTTGAGTTGAAAACACCGAAACCAGAACTAAAAATTATAGAATTTATTTTCAAGAAAATCTTCAAAGCTTATAGTTACAAAAAAGGTTACAAGACTATAATAGTTTAAGTAGTCACACAAGTAATTAAAATTTCAAGAAATAAAAATAGGGAGAAAACACAACGCTCAAGTCATCTGCAGTACAGAATGCTCTAGTAGTGAGGCTGCTTCAGGTTTCTGTTGTCATTATAGGACCAAGTTGCTTCCTTGACCCACCTCTAAGATAATGAACAATTTGCAGAGCAAATTTCCCATATTTAAACCTACTGCAATTCACACGAAGACCCACCCCCTTGGGATTCATTTTTAACCCTTCCAAACCCAGATTTGATTGAATCTCAGCTTACTCTTTGGGTTTCTGATCCATTCTAGCAGGGGTGTATTCCCTTATCTTTAATTGCTTGTTTGAAGTTGGGGAACTTGGACTGCGTAAACAAGCTCTTAGCAGTTTCAGGAAGAAAGTTTCACACCTTGATAGACATACTGTCTTCCCTGGATTGTACAACCATCAGACCCGCCCCAACACTTTTATTATGGCTTCATAGAGAATTCCAGGGCCATTAGCCTTTTGTATCTGGACTCCTGGTGTATATAAGGAAACACTAGCAAAGCAATTAGCTTTCCAACCATTTGACATGCAAAGACATTTAACTTGTACAATACATTGATACATCACTCAGAATAATACAAATTTTAATCATGGCAATTCCGATATAAAATTGCGTGTCTCTTACAAAGAGAAATTTATAAAATGCTTATCTGGCGAAAAGTTGTGCCTGAAAAGTCATCAGCTTTATGTAGAAGGAATAGGGTGACGCATTTCATCCTGACACATGAAAAGGGTAATCCAGACTAACTCAAAAGTATACACATTATGTCCTACCCCCCTCCCCATCCATCTCACCAACTCTGACAAAGAGGGGAGAGTGGATTGGGGACAAAGTTATGTCACCAATCCAGTCTCCCCCTCTTCGTCCTGCCCCCTTGACCACATCCCCTCTCTCCTCATCCACTACCCCTCTCTTTCTGCCTAGTTCCATCTTGTCCACCTCCTCAATCCCTCTCTCATCAGGCATTGCCCCATCTGCATTCAAGCATGCCTTCGTCTTCCCATTCTTAAAAAAGACTACTCGAGCATAAACACTACCTCCATCTACCGACCCATATCTCTCCTCTTCTTTGCAACCAAACTCTTTGAGCACATTGCCTACAACCACCTTACTGCCTTTCTTTTTTCCCACTCCCTGCTTGACCCATGCCAGTCTGGCTTCCATCCTCTCCACTCCACTGAAACCGCCTCCACAAAAGTCAACATTGATCCTCTTGCTGCCAAATCCAAGGTCCACTACTCTCTGCTCATTCTCCTTGACCTCTCTGCTACTATTGACACTGCTGACACACTCTCTTCCAGTAAATCTTTCACTCATTTGGTCTATGTGACATTGCCCTCTCCTGGCTGTCCTCCTAAAGTACCTATCTGACTGTACCTTCTCTGTCTCCTCTCACTACTCCATTCCCCCTCCCCTCACTGCCACTAACAGTTGTTGACCCCTAATGTTCTGTTCTGCGACCTCTACTATTATCCCTCTATAGGTGAGCTCAAGGTGAGCTCATCAGCTCTTTTGACCTCCAGTGTCAGCTGATGATACTCATAACTACCTTTTCTAGCCTGATCTCTCCACCTCTCTCCGCGCTCATATCTCCAAATGCTTCTTTCCTATCTCTTCCTGGATTTACCAGTGTTTTCCTAAAATAAATATATCTAAGACTGAGCTGATCATCTCCATACTTCTGGAATTCTCTCCCTTTATTTGTCAGACTATCCACCTCTCTACAAAATTACAAACGGGAACTCAAGACCCACATAAAACCCAGCCATCTTTCATCCTCACCCTTTGTTCCATGCTCACTGTCTACCCCACCTGTGTCATCCCTGTTTGTCTGTCCCTCCCATTTAGAATGTAACTCACGGACTTCTGGTATTATGAAATTTGTATATAAATCCAATATTAATCAATCAATCAATCAATCAATCAAATAATCTCAAAACAAATGTCTTATATGTTAAAAATAGAGTGCTAAAAATAAGTAATATGCACCAATTATATAGTTATAGAGCCCTCATTTTAGCTCTAATTTCATGATAAAGTGAAAGGAAGTTCTTAAAAGGTGGCATAAAGTCCATATTTATAATTGTAATAATTTTGCCAGCTAATAAATATATGGAGAAAATGATGAACTGAGAAACTTATTCCAGTATACCATCATTTGATTTTCCTGGAGAGCACGGTTGTTTAATCACTGTCCTGCTGTACAGATAATAATAGACGGTGACTTTGAATCCTACTGTCTTCCAACGTTCATTTCACAAATACTAATCAACATATTGCTTATGAGTAGAGGCGGATTTTACCTATCGGCTGCAAGAATGCAACGCCCCAGGTAAAATCCAACAACACATCTCAGTGTCCGTGAAACCAGATGCAGCCCGTGACTGCACTGGGTTCACTGTGATTGGCAGTGACTTCCTATTGGAAGTCCTACCTGCCAGTCACAGACACACAAGGCAGTACTATTAGGAGGTGTTTCCTCCCTCCGGGACTGCCAGTCTAGGCTGTGATAGGCAGAGAGCTGGCTTCCTGTAGCACTGGGGCAAATACATAATTATAATGGGCCCATCTTTAGCTAGCTGCTCAGACTAGCTCATTTGCAATTCAGGTCTAAAGCTGTAGGTGTTTCTTTCATTATTCACGCTCAGGGAAGGGCTGGCAACTTTTATCCTGGTGCGCAAGCACAAGAAAGAACCCCAGGTTATTCTACTAATGCTGGAAACACAAGTGAAGAGTGCTAGAAGCACAACATATAGAAAATCAGCTGGTAAGTGAATGTCTAAAAGAAGGTTTCCTCACACCTTCACCTATACAAATGAAACTAAATGGATTTTGAGGTCACTTAACCAGTGCTGATCTGAAACAGAACAGAGAGATGTTTCTCTCTGGTCTATTTATTAAGCCCTGGATGGAGATAAAGTGGGCGGAGGTAAAGTACCAGCCAATTAGCTCCTAACTGTCATTTTTCAAACCCAGCCCGTGACATGGCAGTTAGGAGCTGATTGGCTGGTACTTTATCTCCATCTGCTTTAGCTCCATCCAAGGAAATAGACCCCATAGTCCTTAAAAAAAAAAACCCATCTCCAATCCCGTGAGGTTGGGCACAGTTTATCCCTATACAGCATTCATATCCCATAATCCTTTGCTGTGCCTGTCTAATCAGAGCAATCCTTAGCTGTGTTTTCCAGTCTGCCATGGCAACCCATAGTATTATACAAACCCTGGCAGGAGCTGAAGTGAGTGGAGTCATGTCACTTCCGATGCATTGCCAGTGGCAATATATCCATACAGATTTGTCCTCTTAGTACAAAATAGAAAGTCTTCAGACTTTCTATTTTGTACTAAGAGGAAAAGTCTGTATGGAGGAGGCAGCAGCATAGATAACAATTTTAGTACAATTGTATTTAAGCCTTCTCAGCTGACCCACTGGAATGGCGTGGAACCTGTTAGGGTGGTGGGAGCTGTCAGCTTGTATATAGTCATGCAAGTCAGTCAGTTTTGAAAAATTCATAGTCTGCAGATTATTCTTCTGAATGAAAATGTAAACATCTAAAAAGTTACCCATTTTATTTTTTAATAAATAGTTTTAATAAAATGTTTTAATGGTATAAATTCAGTGACAGCAAATTTATCTCAATGTGTTCACTATTATCTACAGTTGTTAGTTATAAAAAATCAATCACATTTGAAAGAGACTAAGGACCTCTTAAAAAAAATGTATCCACCATTCAGTGGGAAGATGTCTTTTATTTGCAAAAAGGAGGGACCATGATGGGCAACAGGTTTGTACCAAGTACTGAAAACATGTTCATGGGCCAATTGCAAAATTATTTAATTTGGGATCAAAATCCCTTTGGAGCAACCGGGTGTCCTGGTCCACATAAATTGATGATGTCCTTTTTAACTGGAGAGGTGGGGCAGACCTCCTAGAATATTTTTATCAGTATCTTAATACAAATCTTTTAAATATTCTTTTTACCAGCAGTATTAAAATGGTTAACTTTTTAGATGTTTCCATTTTCATTAAGGAGAATAAAGTGCATACTATGAATTTTTCAAAACCAATTGACACATGCCTAGAAAATATACATGATGACAAATACCACCACCCTAACTGGCTGCACTGCATTCCAGGTGGTCAGCTGAAAAGGCTTAAATACAATTGTACTAAAATAGATATTTATGAAGAACAGGCCAAGGAAATGCAAGAGAAATATGTGGCATCAGACTGTGTGCCAGCTATGATTGAGAAAGTGGCAGAGGAGGTCAAACAGGTTCTAAGAGAAAACTTACTAAATTAGAAAGCATGAAAAACACTAAAAAGCATTGGGGAATTCTACAAATAGACCCAATTAATGGTCATTACCCACCGTCAAAGCCAAAATGCATTTCTAAAAAAGCTCCTAGCATAGGATCAAGTGTATTTTTAGAAGCTTCTTGCCTATGATGAAACCCATTTTGGCAATAAAATCAAAGGGTTTCTACAGTTGAGGGATGTGTATTGGGTGTAGGGGGTGAAAATGATGCTAGCTACAAAATTAGTGAAGTAGTAAACAATGAATGGAAATTCTGCCTGAAGGATTTTATAAAATATAATACTAAAAGTGTCATTTATGCTATAGAATGTGAATGTGGGTTGTTTTATAAAGTTATGACTTCCAGACCCCTGAAGGGAGTGAGAGAACGAACACCTGAGAAACATAAAGAGGGGTCTGGAAACTTATGCTTTGTGCTTCAATTTTAAGCAATACCACAATAGCTACACATCCGGAATAAAACTTTTTTTTTCCAGACTGCATTGTGTAAAGGAAAAAATAGTTAACACCTGCGCTGGAACAGTGAAGGCAGCAAACGAAAATCTTCCAGTGTTATCAAAACTGGAATAAATAAGGAACACAGAACAAAAATGTGATATTCAATCTGCGCCAAACAAATGAAGGGTAATAGATACTTATTTTCGAGAACGGTCCATGTACACTTTTCAAAGGTCACAATTTCTTGTTTCTTTAAATAGAACCGAAAGACAGTCTCCTCCAAATGGATACCATATACAAAAAGAGAACACACAGAGAAATCCAATGTGTAGTATAGTTTTTTGTTTTAAAAGTCTGGATAAAGGGGGATAAGAGAGGATCCGATGATACTCTTTAATTCCGTGAACTTCAAAGATTATAGGGTCACCCAAAATCGTGCACTGATCAATAGGAGTAGATGCTCACTATTGGGCTTACATGAAACAAAGTGTCCTACGCTTATAAAGGTATCTTTGCTTTATACGTCCCCAATTGACACCAAAGTGAACCTTATTCATACAACCAGAAGAAAATCACGCTTACACGTATGCTTACTTGTAGCGAGTGATGTAAGTTCATGTAGCGGTTTCTTTAATATTCCTCCCACACTATCGAGAATCTCCTCACAAATCCAAGCCTATGTCACTGAAGACGCAGCAGATCTTCGGCACCGAGGGGGGCCTTTGAAAAGTGTACATGGACCGTTCTCGAAAAGAAGTATCTATTACCCTTCCTTTGTTTGGCGCAGATTGAATATCACATTTTTGTTCTGCATTGTGTAAAGGGTCATTGGCGTCAGAGACATTTGGTAACTCAGTTTGCCAAGGCAGAGATGAAGAGTATTTTTGACTTTGACACATTGAAACCAGGAGAGGAGGGTAATCTTGATTTTGAAATAAATTGGATTCTATAAAAGATAATTAATGCACCCAGTATTGCAGCTCCAATTTGCACTTTACCACTACCACAACTTTTTGCACTATTTCGCACTTTTCTGCGCCAACTTGCACTTTTTTTTCTCTATGACCATTTTTGGAACTGTATTTATCTTGATGTTTTCTTGTTATTTATAATGAGGGGGGACGTCTATCCAGTTCAACGAGGACTTGGCCTCATCTCCATAATTGTTGATATGCTTCTGCCTCCAAGTTTACAGTTACCATCATAGGTTGCTACAACAAAGCCTTTGGGAGGTTGACAAGCATTTTCTTATTACACCTTCCACAGTTGTTATGGTGATTGGAATCGCAACTGCACCTATCAATGCAGACTTTCTATTTTATACGAAACGGCCAAGTCTGGGTTTATTGCCATGGCAACGCACTGAAAGTGACGTGACACCACATGCTGCAGCTCCTGTTGGTATGTGTATACAATATGGGTTGCCATGACAAAACTGGAAACACAGCTAAGGATTGCTCTGATAGACCAGGCACAGCAAAGAATCATGGTTCCTATAGTTGAATTATGTATAGGGATCTCCTGTGTCTGGGATTGGACATGGGCTTTCATTTAAGGGGATTCACGACTATGAGTAGCATTCACACTTTGGAATAACCTTGGTAAATATACCCAGCTAGGGGTTGAAATGTCTAGGTGCTTCATGGAGAAACCCGGTGGCAGTTGTGAAACAGGAGCCGGCATAGGGGGAGTGAAGCCTGGAAGAGTGAAGGATCTGGAACCAACACTGAGAAATTACATCTCACCCAAGCTCTTGCCCATTGACAGTTCCTTCCACAAGCCGGTAATTGTTAGCCTTTCAGCCTCCTGGGGATACCCGTTGCTGTGTTGAATGCCTGATTCGTTGTTATGTTTTAATAAATAATACAGCAATATATTTGCTTTTCTCTTCTATTTTTGGGCACATGATGATGAGCTTATGAGTAAACCACAGTAGAAGACATATCCATTCATTAAAGTGACGGTGAACATTATGCCAGTACTAAGAGAGGAACATCTCTATGTTCTGTCTCAGATTAGCACTGGTTGAGTGATTTCTAATCCATTTTGTTGCATTTGTTCTACTAATGCGCCAGCAACAGAAATATGGGCCTTGATGAAAACCGTGTAGATGGAATTTGTCTAATGTGGATGGGGTTGTGGGATGTAGTCAGGATCCCGGCAAGCAGGATGCAGGGCCTAATTCAGTAAGGATAGCAAATTCTGCTAATTAGCAGAATTTGCTACCCTTTTCCTAGCATACCGGGGGCCTCCCATCGCTGGGCAAGGCCGCCCAGCATGCTGACCGCCTCGCAATTTCTGCTTCATCGGTGAAATGTAGTGATGGCTCCTGCTGTGATCACACCCCCGACACCCCCCGTTTGGCCACCTCCACCCACAGTTCACACTGCACCGCCCCCGCAATGCTCCGTCTCCTCCCTGGAAATGGAATGTTGACCGCACCCCCCACCCCGTGACCGCCTCTGCCTGATTGACAGGCAGAGGCGATCGCATTTTCTGTGCCCCCCCCCCCTGCAGAAAGTACGGGCGCATGCGCCTGCAGGATGATTGTACAAATTCTGGTTGGATCACAATTTGTGATACAACCTGAATTAGCCCCACAATCCAGATTGTGGAATCCCCACAGTTGCAATGCAGTTGGATCCCGATGCGAGTATGAATATTTGTGTACACGTGATAAGGAATATAAGATCTATGTACTAAGCCTTGGAGAGTAATAAAGTGGACAGAGATAAAGTACCAGCCAATCAGCTCCTAACTGCTGTGTTACAGACTGCGGGGCAGAAGTATTAAGCCTGGAGAAGTGATAAAGCAGTGATACGTGGAAGGTGATAACGCACCAGCCAATCATTACAGGTTTGAAAAGTGACAGTTAGGAGCTGATTGGCTGGTGTGTTATCACCTTCCACTTATCACTGCTTTATCACTTCTTAAAGCTTAATACATCTGGCCCTGTTTTATCTCTCTCCAAAGCTTAGTACATAGACCCCTAAACTCCACTGGGGCAGGGATTGATGTGAATGGCCAAATATTCTCTATAAAATCCTGTGGAATATGTGTGCTTTATATAAATAGTTGTTAATAAATAATAAACCCATTCAGATATCACATGATATACAGTATATTACAATATTCATTTTATCTTGAAATGGAACTGCACGCGTTCCGACCAGTTTCCCATTTGCCGCAACAATGCCTGGCCTTGTTTTTGTAGGTATGAACAATACTTTGCAAATGACCTTTTACTGTTGATGTTTGGATGGTAACAATGTCCAGCTTTTTACCCCTTATGTATTCATGTTTAGTGAGTTTCACTTCCTTTGCCTCTACCATTCCCAAACAGGATAATGCAATATTTCCTGACTTCTCTTTTTTTTCATTGTGCAGGAACCTTTAATAAATATCTCTTTCCATTTGTATTCTGAGATAATAGTGACATTTCGACAATCTTTGATCTGCAAACGTTGCCTTTTGTCTTTTGTATTAAACAATGGTACTCATTATATAATGTGCACACATCATTGATTGTTTGAACGCTTTTGTATACATAGGTATACAGGTTTCTGAACCTGGTTTAACTTTTTTTTTCTGGGGGCCTCACTTACAGTACAGTTGACTATAAATCAGTTTGCGCAAAACAAAAATATGGATTGACTCTCCTATTATATGTGCAAAAAGTGTCCATATTTGGAGTTACACACAACTTGCATTTGCGGCCACTTGCATGTGTAGAGACAGATCGGGAGTATCAGTATAATAAGTACAGTAAGGTAGAGATAAGAAAGTTAAGAAAGTACAGATCAGTGTAGTGAGGATGCTCACGTGCAAGTAAAGCACCCCCCATAGCAATGCTTTCTGTTTGGGCGCATCTTTATATACACCTCCCAGGCTGTTGCGCATCCTCCAGGCTGGTGTAACAATATCAGTTGATGATGATGACTGCAGAACCAGCACATACTGTATCTTTACAGTGTGTAAAACATGTATTTTTTGTTATTGTAAATAAGAAAAAAAGGAATCTATTGTTCAACACATTTTTGAGTCCAACTTTAAATCAAGACCAGGTTACTTGCTGAATTTATAAACCGTGGTGTTTCCCAGCCCACGGAAATATAGTGTATACTCCTAAGCATCGTACTTGCACTGCAATATTGGCTGTAAGGTCTGAAGAGAGTTTTCGGGATTGTTTGTTTAACAACTGGGGTGAATGTTTGATATCATCTATGTATGCAAGGATCTTTCCGTTTCGGAATGTTCCATTTTTTATATCATATTTGACTTTAAAAATCCATTAACGTTATTTTGCTTTGCAACTTTTGGCCAATTGAGTCAATGTCATTTTTTTTCTTCTTCAGAAATTGCTGTATTCCTGTGTTGCCATGTCCCTAGTCTTAGCTGTCTTCTCTGGCATCTGACTGATCCCAACACCAGAGCTAGGATTCACAGACACGTTTAGTGACATTTGCTTGTTGAGAAGCATTTTGTGAATTGCAATCACTTGGTAGAGAATGATTTGATTCATAAAGTTGTTTTGCTCCTCTTGTCACACAAGAGTCTAATCCAATGGCTCCCAAACTGGGTCCTCAATGACCCCCGACAGCTAATGTTTTCTAGGTCACCTAGCAGGTGCACAGGTGGATTCAGTACTTACTGACACATTTTAAAATATCCACAGGAGGAGCTTATTATTGGAGTTCTGGAAAACATGAACTGTTGGGGGTCCGAGTTTGGGAAACACTGGTCTTATCGGAGACTGCTGGAGTCATAATTATTTGGGGGAAATGTATCTAACCTACTAAAGAGTAGAGAAGTGGACTAGTGGAGAAGTTGTTCATAGGAACCAATCAGCTTCTATCTAGCATTTATCAAGTACATTTTATAAAATGATAGGCAGAAACGCATTGGTTGCTATGGGCCACTTCTCCATTTTGTCCAGTCTTAATACAATCCCCTCTCCTTGTGAGGAAGACTCTTCATAATACATTGAACAATTTACTATCAGCTTGCCAGGTTGCAGGTTGCAGGATTTACTATTTGTTTGATTCACTGTATCCAGCTAAAACATCTTTTACTACTCCATCAGCGCTGGACAGAGAAGTGATCTCCAGTGTCCTGTGCTGGTTCCCCCACTAAACCCATGACGTCATGAGAGGGGATGGGCCAGCCAGCAGAGGTGTTTAAAGTAGCTGCCCAGATGCAGGACAATGACCCCAAACATACAGCCAATGTCATTAAGAATTATCTTCAGCATAAAGAAGAACAAGGAGTCCTAGAAGTAATGATATGGCCCCCACAGAGTCCAGATCTCAACATCATCAAGTCTGTCAGGGATTACATGAAGAGACAGAAGGATTTCAGCAAGCATACATCCACAGGAGATCTCTGGTTAGTTCTCGAAGTTGTCTGGAACAACCTCCCTGCTGATTTCCTTTAAAAACTGGGTGCAAATGTACCTAGAAGAATTGATGCTGTTTTGGTTAATTGATAGAAATAAACTATTAACACTTCTATTTTTGAAAGAATTCTTACGTTGCAGAATTTTTCCCACGCACGTCTAAAACTTTTGCACAGTACTGTATGTGTGTGTATGACTATGTGTGTGACAGTACGTATGTATGTATGTATGTGTATTGGTGTGTGAAAATTTGTATGAATGTGTGTGACTGTATTTATGTGTATGCTGCAGTGTCCCGTTGGGGGAAATGTAGGGAAGGAATGTTTTTCCCTACTATGAGCTTATGGCAGGAGGCAGCCTAGCCATGGGGAAGAAATGTACATGATATGATAGGGGGCATGACATGTGACCACATCCCCTTTTTACATACGTGTTGAAGGCTTGTGCACAAGAACCCAATCCCTGCATCTCAAATATTACGCTTTAGGGCTCCCCCAGTCTTAAGTGCCCTGGGTCCCCCAAAGCCTTATTCCAACTCTGTCTATAATGTTTGAGGGCAATAGGGAAAATAGGCAGTTACATGGGTGACTAGGATCAGCAATGATCTTATTAGCTTTTGCTAAGCTCCTCCAAGCAATAATGTCCTCCACCTTTGGCAGAGATTCACCAGTGGTTCTCTCCACCACTTTAACCACGTTTACTAAAGATCCACGGTCAGAGCACTTGGTATTCCTGTACTGTGGGACTCTCAATTAAACAGCAATACAGATTTACAAGAATAGGTCTCCATAAACCCATTGCCGGCAGTCTTCTTAAAAAGAAAATAAGTTGCTGATCTTTCCCAACTACACTTGAGATATGACAAGACCACGCTAAATTATCGGTAAAACTGATCTTCTAAAAACGTACATCTACTGACCATCTCTGCCTCCAAGACATTCTTTAGGAATGTGAAGCTGGCCACATAACTCTGGTGATTTTATCAGAAGAAATTCCCCCTCCCACACCAACGTGCATATAGATGAGTTGCTCTTTTTTATGCTACCAAGGAACTTCAGATTGAAACAACATCGAAGTATATTTATTACCAATCAGTATTCGCCATGTCATCTTTAATTATCCAGTGGAATCATTTGTAGATCTTTATGACACAGAGGAATGGGGAAAGTGTTATCACACTGGAAGCTTTATATAAACACCACTTCAATCTTTAGTAAATAGGTGCCAAGGAAATCAAGGTTATAGGAGGTAACCTAAGTACATAACACCCTCATTTGGCTGTTTCACAAGCCTTTAGATGATATTTTTTTTATTTTATCTTTACAAATTGTGGATATACAATATTAATGATGATTACATCAATTGGAAAGTATAAAAATACTCAAGATTCTCTTCATATAATCACCATATTTTAACTCATGTCTCACAAAAATATTTAATTAATATCCCCTTCAGACATACACCCCAGTACACACACAGCTTCATCCCGGATTTATCAACATGGGTGTAACCTGGGTTCCAACTCAGAGAACACCTTTCACACTACACAACAGACCATATTTTCTCGGGTAGACCCCTTTCACGCACAAGTTGTGACTGCCCTGCCATTTTCTGATCTCTGCTGCCACTGATGAGATCATCTCTAACAGCCTCAGGCAGTCATGCACAGCCAATCAACTTCTTTACTGAGCAAACCGGGTCTAAAAACCTGGGTCATGCCATTCAGACATAAACCAGGGCAAATCCCAGGAATGACCTTGGTCAATTGCAGGTTCACAGACCCAGAAATGTCAACCCAGGTCTCTTCCTTTCAGACATAAGCAGGATCCTGGTCATCTTGGCGTGCCCTGGCAAATTCTTGGGTTTTTGTCTTTGGCTGAAAGGAGTTTGTGAGACAAAGTAACAGTAGTATGTTAGAGAAAGAAGGCTGGGAACAGCTGCACTGTTGGGTAGTATATGTACTATCTATGTGGCAAGACATTACTTCAGTACTGTATTACATTCATTTTTTACTGTACATTTGTTTACATCTGTGGTTAGCTCAGAGCTAGCATTTGTATAGGGGATACAGGGGCAAATGCAGGATTTCTAGAAGGGGGTTTCCAAATGCAGTCTCCCACTCTGCGGAACATTGGAACAAGTGTGGGGTAGCAGTAGAAGAACCTAGTACCGACCTTGGACATTAATGTACACATTGGTCTATTTATACACTGGATGCTGTATGGAATACAGTATTAATATTTAACACTGTAGATAGTCTATAGTATAGGCTGTATCAAACATATTTAATATAAGTGGTCAAGAAAAGGTTAAATATCCCATAATAAATAAATACAAATAACATAATAGAACCAGTAGGAGACAGAACTGCACTTTCTACGCACATTCTCCCACCTCATGGTAAGGCACCCGGTTCTTCTTACTGGCAGCTACTCTCTGGTCCAGTGCACTGTTTGAGTGCTCAAATTCACACACACAGCAAACTTGGTAGGCATGAGCAGAAGCTCTACTCTGTCCCTTAAACTGGATGTTGTGTCGGCAGCTCTAGCAATTGTATTTATACTATTGCTATTGTCATAATTTGTTCTGCTTGCTCCAAGAGGAGAGGTGTTTTCGGAAACACCCCTGTAATCCCCCCCCCACCACACACACACACACACACACACACACACACACACACCACCCCACCCCACCCCAGCATTTGCCTATGGGATATACACTTAATAAATGTGATACAACAAGTATAAACCTTCCTAGTACATACAGCGCAAAAAGAGGAAAAAAAGGGGGATACGTTCCTGGTTAAATGTGCAGGATCATATGTCTCTGGCTGGATCCTGCACATTTAACCAGGAACGTATCCCCCTTTTTTTCCTCTTTTTGCGCTGTATGTACTAGGAAGGTTTATACTTGTTGTATCCGATTATAGTCTTTAAATGTGGTGACATTTATTTTTAAACCCTCAAGTACTCTAGCTGCATTGCGCCACTTGATACACTTTCCTACTTTTCTTTACCACTTAATAAATGTGGCCCACACAGACAGCAACAAAGGACATGCGGTTATCCAAAGCAAGAGGATAGTTCACACTTCCGAAGGCAAGGACTTGAAATAGATTCTAAGGTATTCAATTCTTTCAGTGCTATCTACTGTACCTTTGAAGATTCATTTTCTTTAGCAAGAAAATATATTTTAAAAATGGTGAATAATTCAACATATACTTAAATAAATTATACATTATAACAGGCCATACTAATACCAGTTTCCATTTAAAAATCCCCCCAAAAAATCATAATATAAATCCTATGCATAATGTTCTATAATTCCATTAAAATCAAGAGTCATTAAATCCGTTTTGTATTTTAATTCAGTGTTTCATGCTTCCTAAAAACAATTTACTGTGCAAGCTCACCCCTGTCCCCAGTTGTTTTCAATACCAAAATTAACTGGATTAGCGTTGTGAGCTAATATGGAGATCTTAAAAAAAAAACACCTTATATGTTTGTAATATGCTTAAAAACAAGGTTCAAATTCAAGTTCAAATACATGTGAAAACCTGGGATTTTGGAGTCAGTGGAAAAGGCTTATCATTTGTTCATTGTAGACCTTAGTGCTACTTTTTTTTTTTTTTTTAAAGTCTGCTCCTGATTGGACAGCTAATTGGATAGGTGGATCTATGAAGTAGTTGGGTTTGCTAAATCTCAACTCATTTGCTTAGGGATGATCTAGCAAGCTGCCCATCATGTATTCAAGGTTTTTTTTTTTTTATTGTATCCCATTAGACTACATTGGATTAAGCAAAAAAGATCAGTGAAGGTAGATGTAAGGTCCATTATACCACAGAAAAATTGGAATCTATTATTATTATTATTATTATTATTATTATTATTATTATTATTATTATTATTATTATTATTATGGTACAAATAATATATCAACTTGGTGTAAATATATGATTTCAAAAATATAAGGAATCAATATTCAAATTGTTTATTTTTTCATTACAAAGTGGGCTACATGTATTATATTTAATCCATAAAGTGGGCCACAAAACTTAAATAATTAAGAGGACATATTTTAGATTTTTAAAGAATTAAGGGGGATAGTACTGTCTTCATGTTATACTTGAAGATGATGGACTCTGCAGGAAAAAAGAAAATGCAGGTGCACACTCTAAGCACTAAGGAAACTGATAATCAAAACAATTATTATAAACCTTTATCACAAACACATCTCACTGCAATGAATATATACATAAACAATAAACTAAGCCAACGTTTCCAAATTCTGTTTCGTGTGGATTGACTGTCTATATGTGAACGGTTAGACATGAGCTCACAGCCTGTCCCCTGCTTGGCGAAGATATTATACATGCCCTGCAGTGAGCCAATTGAGAAGAAATCAGTGAAGAAACTATAATCCCATTGGCAAGTGACTTTTTATTTACAATTCCATACACCTGGATCTGGTGAGTCCAGGGATTTTAAATGTATGGAAAATGCATTATGTAATCAAAGGAAATCTATCATCACTCATCAAATTAGCTCTGATGGTGAACATTAGTATCAGAGGACCAATGGCAAAGATCTGACGGAGGTTACTATCTTGTTTGCTGGTGTTAATAAATATGAAGTTGTTTTAAGGTAAAGTAACGCTTTGCTCCACAATTACCATTTTCACACAGAACACACCTACATGACGTTGATGTGCATTTATAGAGGCTAGTCTACAAAAAGTACATGCATCAGCGGAGAAGGGCCATATGTGACCCTATGACTGGTTCTGCATCTACTTGGGCTTTTGTCTCCTATCCTATATCAATGATAAATCTAACTACCCCAACTTTTCACTCATGCCTATCCTCGATACTCCTAACTCTCAAGCCTCTACAGCCCACATCTCTACTCTCCGATCCCTCCATGTTTCCTCCTGTTTCCTCTTTAGAATGTAAGCACTCATGAGCAGGCCCTCTCTTCCATTTGATTTTTTCTATATAATTGTGCAGTTTGCGGTTGGTAATTATGTAAGTCTAGGCTGACTATACTATCCCTTTACACCGGAACACTAATTAATTACACAGGTTCTGTGGTTGGTTGACTACAAGCCTGCATTTCATCTGGTTTTAATCAGCTACAGAACCCGTGTTATCCATGAGTTTCATGGTTTAACCACTTGCACCAGATGTGACCACACCAGGCTGGGCTTTCCCTGACATGGTCGCATCTGATGCGGCCAGACAGAAAGCCCACTGTGCAGCAGCAGGAAGCAAAGCTTTCTGCAATTGCTGCTCTCAGAGAGAGCGCCGGTACCTCTGCTAACTGGTTCCCTCTCCCCCAGTACCTGCCGTGCTGCCAATCACTGCCGATCGGTCAGCCCGACAGCACCTCCCACCCAGCGGCTGTCGCTGGGGAAATGTAAAAAAAAAACAGCCCCTCTCCTTCCTGAGGTGCGCCAGGGGCTGCTGAGAGGATCTGATGCCTGAATCGGGAAGTCGCGGTGGTCGGTATGTTCAGATCATCAGTGGTCATGATGTTTCAACCATCAATGTTTGCATCAAGTTTTTGCAAAAAAAAATTAAATATTGGTTTTGGATTTTTTTTTTTTAAAGAAAATCATTTGGCCAATCTTTATTTAAATATTGATAACCTAATTCGACCATTAAAAAAACAAAACAATTTCTGAGCAGATTTTGGAAAATATGTTCGTCAGTTTATCTTCAGTCAGTTGTGTATTCACTAAGGAGGCCAATCCCGGGATCGGGATCGGCGGGATCCCGAGATTGGGCCCAAAAATGCCGGGATTTGAATCCCGGGATTGGAGGGATTACAGTGCGCATGTGCGGGATGGTTGGTAGCGGGAGGGAGGGTGGGTGTAAGTACTAACACTTACTATTAGGCGGGCGGCCGCGGCAGCCATGGACAAGCTGAACGCGGCGGCACTTCAAATGTAGCGCCGGCCGCCAGCCAATCAGAGCTGGCGTACCGGCAGCCAATCAGGGAAGCTGCCGCAGCAGCGGCAACCAATCAGGAGTGACTGCTGTGCCCGCTTCCCTGATTGGCTGCCGGTCCGCCAGCTCTGGTAGGCTGGCGGCCGGCGCTTAATTTGAAATGTCGCTGCGTTCAGTGTGTCCATGGCTGCCGCGGCCGCCCGCCTAATAGTAAGTGTTATTACTTACACCCACCCTCCATCCATCTGGCGCCGCTACCAACCCTCCCGCGCCGCTACTTACACCCTCCCTCCCGCACCACTACCTACACCCACCCTCCCGCACCGCTACCTATCCCCTCCCTACCTCCCGCATCGCTACCTACACCCTCCCTCCAGCGCTGCTCCCTACAACCTTCACTGGTCCCTACTGCAATCCCGAGATCCCGGGAATCCCGGGATTGACCGTTTTCCAATCCCGAGTCCCGGGATTGAAAAAATGGCCCGGGATTGGCCTCCCTAGTATTCACTGAGTCTGCCATTTATTTGCACAGTTTTGCAAAGCTATCTTTTCTGTTTGCTGAAATTCCCAGCTGATACTACTTGTTTGAAGCTTATCATAATTAGCTTTGAAACTTTGTTTGTATCTTTTGTTATCTTTCTTTCCGTTAGTGGTGTTTGTAATCCAGTTAGCTTTTATTTCCATTTGTTAAATTTAAAATATGTATTTTTGTTGCCGTTTGTTCTTCCTGAAAATGGTAAATAACCTACAGTATGGATCACCTACTGTTCATGTTACTGTTTATACTGCTTTTTCCACATGATGTCTCCTGCAATATTCCTCAGTGAATCTGTGATTCTTGTTATCCAAGCCAGGGATTCTCAACCCCAATCCACTCCACAGGTACCCCTAACAGGTCATGTTTTGTGGATCTCTTTAAAGGTGTATACACATGGGGGGTCATTCCGAGTTGTTCGCTTTCTGCCGTTTTTTGCAGCGCAGCAAACAGGTTACTACTGTGCATGCGTATGCACCGAAAATGCGCACGTGTGATGTACGGGTACAAAGCGGATCGTTGCTGGGCGATGTATTCAACAAAGAATCCATTCGCACAGCCGATCACAAGGAGATTGACAGGAAGTGGGTGTTTGTGGGTGTCAACTGACTATTTTCAGGGAGTGTTTGGAAAAACGCAAGCGTGTCCAAGCATTTGCAGGGCGTTGTGTCTGACGTCAATTCCGGGACCAAAAAGACTGAATTGATCTCAAGGGCTGAGTAAGTCCAGAGCTACTCAGAAACTGCAAAAAACTTTTTCATCCCGCTAGGCTGCACACGTGTTCCCACACAAAGCAAAAATACACTCCCCCGTGGGCGGCGACTATGTGTTTGCATGGCTGCTAAAAGTAGCTAGTGAGTGGTCAACTCGGAATGACCCCCACGGTGTGATGTGTGCTTACGATTTTCACTATATATTCAAAATTGCAAGAAAGTTTTAACACATAGCGCACCGTGTGTACACAGCTTGTGATGCACGTTCCGTGGGGTCGGTATCACAAGAAAAAATAGACTGTTGATAATGTCGATATTATCTTAAACCGTAAAGCTATACCTCTAGATACACTTTTACCGTGGAGCCGCTATGGGCGCTAGACGGAATACACGCACTACGCACTTTGTACGCTATTTGCGTACAGAGTCCCGCACGTGGTACGTATTTGGCGTACACAAGCCGCGCTGAGTGTACAGAGTACGCACAGCGCACGCACACACAATTGGTAACCTTTAAACCTTGATAGTGATACAATGCAATGATATGATTACACTTTAAACCCTTAGCAGCAAAGTACTGCAACGATGTTATACCTTAAACCTTAAGTAGTGCTGACGGTATAAAGTACCCGCAGTGCGTACACCTTATCAATACTTATACTCCTTATACAGATAAATACACTTTAAAACCCTTGCAGGAAAGTGAAGACACAACACCGATTTGTAGTTGAAACCACAAGGTTCTAAGGCCACCGTGGATTATTTCAAAAGGTAAAACAGTACAAATCATACACTACAGGCTAACAAGATAAAACTAAAACAGAGTAATGGCTACAGAGAATGTACATACGTGAGAATGTTCGCAAGCGCAACCCGGCCGGTCCTCCGCTTGTCAGGTAGAAAGCGTTCAGAGTCTTCTGACCAGCCATGCAACAATGGGCTTTTTATACACAACTTACATACACAATACAATGGTCACTGTAATCTCATTGTCCATTGGACACAGAGATATGTCTTTTCATTACAGGAGAGGTCATAGGTTGATTTGAAAAGGTGGGCGATGTCTTTCCCCAACTGCTCTGGTGGGTGGTATCCACTGGATTCCCGCCGCATACATAATATATAGTAAATACAGTTAATATCTATATTCTACTTTTGCACATAACTATACGCAGGAACATGCGATCTTTCTCTAACCAACACCGGAATGTTACCCTTACAATACCCTACAGCTGGATACTAAACATCACCTTCCAACCTTTATCTGACCCTTCCTATCATGCAAAGGTGAATCCCTTAGTCCTGGAACTATTTAAACTGTTGATACTTGCTGATGTGGTGTAGGGGAACTATGTGTACAAAATGCACTATTTGGGTTAAATATGTAATGTTCTAATAACCCTCTACGTGCTCACAAACTCCGCCGTAAATACCCATACAACGCGCATGATCGCAGGATCCTACGCAAATTGCGAATATGTGCACGCACGGCGGACTGAGTGCACGCGCAGCGGGCATGTGCATGGGGTTAGTACAGGGTATATGCATTACAATATTTTTCGACTTTGACACTGTGCAGGCAAGGCAATTTGACTATATTGCGTACAATCTAGTTTTTAGTATAGTCAACATTGTATATAGTCAAAATTGCAAGTAAATATAGTCAAAATTGTTGGTTCTGGGCTCGGGGGAGCAGGCCAGATGCTAGCCGCTCAGCAAAGGTATGCAGAGCAGGTAGGCGCCTGCATGGAGAGGCACTCTCCCCGCTTTGCATCCCCGCTGCTGCGCCTGTCTCCACTGTTGCTGCTGCTGCCAGCTGCTGCGCCTGTGTGAAAGGCACCGGTGCTGGCAGCTTCAATCCGACCTCAAGTCCTCCCCCCTCACTTAACAGCCGATGTGTTCGTCAGAAAAGGGGGCGGAGCAATATGGCAAAGAGGGGGTGGAGCTACATGGAACAGGGTGCCAGCCTGAAAGGGACAGGACAGAATGAAGTACTCTCTCTGCTGCTTATGAGGTACTGTAAGCGGGAGAGGGGGAAAACAGAGTGTTTGTGTAGAGTTTGTGTGTGTGTGACTGTGTTTGTGTAGAATGTGTGTTATTTATTGGGGTGGGGGGGGAGGGGGAGGGAGTAGTAAAAACAAAGCACTCTCTGGTGCCATCTTACTCCCCTCCTCCTGCCTACCACTCACCCAAGGGGGTGGGTCTCCTGCAACTTATTAACATCCCTGTCTGGGGGCTGACTGAGGACAAAATCCATGGCTGCCAGTCCTCATTTTGCTGCTCAGGCAGAGAATGCAGCATCTGCTGCTGCATGCAGAGAGGTTTACACTTGTACTGTATGCATACCTCCCAACTGTCACGATTTTCGCGGGACTGTCCCGCTGTCCCACCCACGGGCAGTAGTGTCCCGCGGTGGTGGTGGTGGTGGGGGCATTGGGAGCCTCCTGTCACTCGCTGTCCTGCGTAGCAGAGCAGCCGTAAATAGGCGGTGTGGGCATGCACACATTGTCTATTCACGGAGGTGAGAGGAACTGGTGGCATGCCAGCAGCTCACTGAGCACTGGCTATGCCCCCATAGTGATGAAATGTGGGTGCGTGTCTTGCGATCGCAGTACTCCAGTGAAGCCACAAACCATTTTCCATAAGCCACACCCATTTTCATCCGGGTGCAGCTTCACCGCGCGAGGGTGTCCCAAGTTCCCCTCTATAGAAGTTGGGAGGTATGCAGTATCTAGCCTCCTCCATATTTGATACCATCCTGCTATAGACAATGCGGAATACATACTAATTACCGGCGGGCAGGATGCCAGCTGTCAAGATCCCGACAGAGGTTTCCCAGCTGCCATAATGCCAGCAACTGGGTGAGCATTTCAATTCCCCTTGCAGGCTCAGAGACTCGCGACGCTCGCCACACATTCAATTCTCACTCTATAGGGCCCCATACACTAGAGCGATAATATCCGATTTCGGGCATTCGGCCCGATATATTGGATGAAATCGGGTATTTTTGAGGTGTTTCCGATCCGATGCGCGTTCCCATGAGCATCGGATCAGATCCTCCAGATTGAATGTGCTGCACATTCAATCAGGTCCGACCTGGGGGCATGGCTGGGATCGCCCAGGATCACCCAAGATACATTGTATGCAAAAAGACAGCATACAATGTATCCTGGGCGATCCTGCCCCCGGGAGGCTGCCGAGGTGATCGCCTGCGACATGCGGTCGCATAAGTGTATGGGGCCCTTATGAGTGTCATGGATACCTATGAGTGGGAATAGCCTCTGTGCGCCGGTATTCCAGCTGTCGCTATTGTCAGCTGTCGGGATTCCGGCGTGGTACTATTGTGTGGCCATGCCCCTTATTTTTGTAACCACACTCCCTTTTTTCAATGCTCACTGTCCCTTTGTAAAGTATGGGAGGGCGCAAATTTATAGTTTGCAGGAGGGCACCGAACACCCTAGCACCGGCCCTACGGCATACTTGCCTACTCTCCCAGAATGCCCAGGAGGCTCCCGAAAATTGGGTGACCCTCCCGGCCCCCCGGAAGAGCAGGCAAGTCTCCCGATATCGGGGGTCTCCCCCTGCCCAGCCGCCCACTTAGAGAGTAAAGTGGGCGGTCTGGGCAGGCGATGACACGATTCTTGTTGAATCGCGTCATCATAGCCATGCCCCCTGCTGGACAATACCGGTAATAGCGGCATTACACAGCGGGGGGGTGGCTTACATGACGCGTCCCGCCGCCACGCCCTGTTCCGCCGGAGCCCGCCCCCCTGCTGAGCCGACCTGGCTGCTCTCTCCCGGAGGGAGCAGCCAAGAAGTCGGCAAGTATGCTCTGCGGTAGAGTTCAAGGCAAATCGCATAGTCAAAATTGGCACTTAGGCAAAATCTCACCGTGTGTACGCACCTTTATCACGTGTAGGTGAGTTAATCTATTTTGCTGAGTTAGTAATTATCCCACCTGCTTCCACAGACAGCAATCCCCTAACAAACAACAACAAGCCTAACTGACAGCACACCTACACATAACTGTAACCTTTGCAGTACCAGAAGCTGCCCACACATACTAGGGGTTTAATTCACTACATACCTGTGAAATGTCTTCTTTCTCCATTCTGTATGCTGCGAGAAATTGTTCTAACATCAGTGTTGAAGGTGTGGAACCATTTTAAAGTGATAAAGCTCAGATAGTTTTAGGAAGTACGGTATTGGGAGGTAATTTTTTTAATTCCTGTAAATGTTAATAGACCATTGCACTGAATGAGCATTGGGGGTCATTCCGAGTTGTTCGCTCGCAAGCTGCTTTTAGCAGCTTTGCACACGCTAAGCCGCCGCCTACTGGGAGTGAATCTTAGCTTCTTAAAATTGTGAACGAAAGATTCGCAATATTGCGATAAGACATCTCTGTGCAGTTTCTGAGTAACTCGAGACTTACTCGGCATCTGCGATCAGTTCAGTGCTTGTCGTTCCTGGTTTGACGTCGCAAACACACCCAGCGTTCGCCCAGACACTCTTCCGTTTCTCCAGCCACTCCCGCGTTTTTCCCAGAAACGGTAGCGTTTTTTCACACACACCCATAAAACGGCCAGTTTCCGCCCAGAAACACCCACTTCCTGTCAATCACATTACGAACACCAGAACGAAGAAAAGATAGAGCCCAGTATGTTGAGGAAATCATGGGGCAACTTGCGTGTACTGATATCTATACTAAACTGGAAACTGACCCAACAATGAGATTTCATAAGGAACTTAGCACTATATTAGAACAGGCGGTTCAAAATAAGTTGATAGATGTTAAACTTAAAGAAGCTCTTATTCCTAGGAATCCGATTGTTCCTTGCTTATATACATTGCCGAAGGTTCACAAAGATTTAGATAACCCCCCTGGCCGACCTATTGTTTCGGCGAGGGGTTCTTTATACCAACCAACTGCCGAACTCTTGGACTCTCTTCTCCAACCACATGTGACTAAACGACGAACCTATCTTAAGGACACTACCACATTTCTTAGAAAGATCATGGAATTTGATGGACTATCAGATGATACATTATTATGTACGATGGATGTCTCCTCTCTCTATACTTCCATTCCGCATAGAGAGGGTTTAGAGGCAATGGACAGATTTATCTGTAATCTAGAGGATGAATTGGGCCTGGATAAAACATTATTTCTTAAGTTATTAGAATTAGTTCTCACTAAGAATTATTTTTTGTTTAACGGTATGTTTTATTTACAGCGAGCTGGATGTGCCATGGGCAGTAGTGTGGCACCGGCATATGCCAACGTTTTTATGTTTGACCAGGAACAAAAATTATTCTTTGAAAATTCTATATATAGTGATAAAATCTTGTGGTTTATCCGTTATATAGATGATTTATTTATGTTATGGAACGGGAGTGCTGCAGCCTTTCATGAGATGATGCATAACATCAATCAAACACCAGGTCCAATCAAATTTACCTTTGTCTGTAAACCTGATCAGATTGATTATTTAGATGTTACAGTTCACTTGAAGGGGGGTAAATTGGTCTCCACAGTGTTTTATAAAAACACTGATCGCAATTCATTATTAGATGCTAGTAGCCACCATCCAGTAGCATTGAAGAGGGGTCTCCCCTATTCTCAGATGCTACGAGTGGCTCGCATAACTAGCGACCCTGAGCAACTAGAGGATGTATTACAAACGGTGGTCAGAAAATTCAAAAGCAGGGGTTATAATTCGAAAAATCTGGAGTTGACTAAAAATAGAGTGATGAGACAAGATCGGGCCGCGATGCTCCAAGAAGCATCTGAGAAAAAATGTGAGCAAAATACGTTCATCTGGTCTACCAGATATTCTACCGCTAGCCCTATTATACCTCGTGCCAGTAAAGCTTTATGGCCCATAATTAAAACCGATAAATCTTTGCCGTGTTTTCAGCATACTCAAGTCATGACCAGCTACAAACGTGGCCGCAATTTGCGCGATCATTTAGTCAAAACTGACATCACTGACTATACCCCTAAACCAGGTATTTTTGGATCAGTTAAAAAGGCTGGCTGTTACAAATGCCCCTCCTGTATCACATGTTCTTCTTTGATTACAGGATCTTTTTTCACACATCCAGTAACTAAACAAAAATTTATGATCAGACATGTTTTGAACTGTACGACCAGATTTATCATATATTATATTATCTGCCCTTGTAAACTATTGTACGTTGGCCTTACTACCCGCACGTTACGCGAACGTATGGCATTACATCATTCCAATATTAATCAGGCCCTAGCAGGCAACTCTAATGAGCAACCTGTGTCTAGACACTGTTGTGCTAAAGCACATACATTATCTGAACTCCGTTATCAAATGATAGACCATGTTCCACAGTTATTGAGAGGAGGGGACAGGGTTCTGGCACTACATAGGTTGGAGGCCAAGTGGATTATCAGGCTAAATACGTTGCACCCTTCAGGTTTAAATGAAAAAATTAATTAGAATTATCTGCAATATAAATGAGTAACCGTATTGGGTTTCTTTTTCGGCATGCTATATGTTTTCTGTACATTGGTTTGACTTTATAGTAATTTCCATTGAATACTGCCATGATCAATACAGATGTTACTATTGCTTGATAAGTAATAGGTTTCCTTATAGTATAGCTACACTCTTTTAGGTCTTTCCCTCTTTCATGTTAGCAAATAGTATTTCACTATGTTTGCTAGGGTGTGACATGAGGCATAGGGTGTGTAGGTATAATGTTGTACATGTTGCAGCACATGGCGGTCACCATTCTCGTATGCACACTTTTTATGTATTATACTGTAATTTTATATCTCCACTGTTGCTGTATTTCATTTTTCACATTATGTTTTGTATCAGATATGTGGCTTCCCCTGTCAGGCTAACCAGCCAGGAACAGCGTCAGCAACTCCGTGCATCGGGTTGCTATGGCTACCGCCGCCTCCCGATGACGTCAGATTTCAGGCGCCTCGGCCTGACCGGAAGTTCCACGCTGCTCCTTGATCGAGTGTGCTGGCATGGGGACGCTATATAGGTAAGATTGATGTTTTATGTCTGTTTGTGTTGTCTTTCTGCAAGCACTAGCATTACCTGAGGAAGGGACCCGCTGTGGCCCGAAATGCTGCATTGTTAAATATGCCTGTGCTTTGATTTATTCACACTGCATTACATACATCTGTGGCTGTGCTCACCCAGAATATGTATATATGCAGGCTATTGATTCATTTTGGATATTAAATATATGCATTGATTTATAGTCCTGGAGTGCTGTGTCCTGTTCTGAACACTCACCTGTTCTGACTCCACCATGTATACTAGTTTGGACAAAGGCACACAGGCGGCTGGATATTATTAGGAGTGCCGGATCATCTTGGTATTATATATATATATATATATATATATATATATATATATAAAAACTATAAAAATAAATAAAGTTTAACCAAATAAAGCAGAAAAGAATGCAGCAACTGTGAGAATAAGGATGGGGAAGGATGGTGATAGGGAAGTGGAGAGCAAGAGATGAGGGTACATATGTGAATAGCCAGAAAATTACAAACAATGGGTCATGTGACCGCAATGATTATAGCCTTTTTAGGATAGGTTGGGGGGAGGAGCAGTTATACCTCTTTCAGATCGCAATGCCGGGTCCCACCCGGGAAATGAACATGGGTCCTTCCCGGGTGGTCATTGGACCCTACACACACCGTCATCCCGACTCAGGAATATGCTGGGTCGGGTTCCCATCCGGGACAGAGCCGGCATGGCGGTGGGTGCGGAGGTGGCGCAGGGAGATGAGATCATCTCCGTGCTGCCTCTCCTTATGCAGTGAACGGGTACCGGGTCACATCGACCTGGGTAACCCGTTCACACTGCGCCTGACCCGGTAATAACCCGGCAATAACCCTTCTTATAACCCTGGTTGAATTACCGGGTCAGGCGACCTGGGATTTCTGGAGTGACCCTTTCACACCGCACAGCGACCCGTGTCGACCTGGCAATAAACCTGGTCGATACCGGGTTATTTTTGCAGTGTGAAAGTATTACTGGTTGGGGGCATAAAAAAAACCTTTGGCGCTCCCCCATCGATTACAGCTACCCCCCTCCCCCCACATGCAGGGAGCGCTTACCGCCGGATCACTGTGGAGGGGCGAAGACTCCAGTCCCACTTTGGTAAGTCTGTCGCCGCTGCATGCTGCCCCATGTCCTGTCCTAGCCGACTCTTCACACAGATGCATTATTGGGAGGAGGCGGGATGTCCCAGCAGGCTCAGCATGGCCACGCCTCCTCCCTGTAATGCATCTGTGTGAAGAGCCGGCCAGGACACAGGACATGGGGCAGAACGAAGTGGCGGCAGACTTTCCAAAGTGGGACTGGAGTCTCCGCGGTGATCCGCCAGTAAGCGCTCCCCCTCCCCAGTGCCTGTCTTGCTGTCAAGTTTGGGGGTGGCATGCTTCCTCCCCATTCCGATGCCCCTATTTATTGGTATGGTCCGTTGCTTTGGAGGCGCTGTCCCTAACTTACCATAGCTGGGCTGGGGCAGCTTCTTTCCTCTGCTGAGTTGTGTCTTGCAAGGGAGCGGTAATGCTTTTCTGTCAGAAAATCCCGGCATTTGAGTGCCGGGTAATTTTGCCTTTCCTTGCCTGACCCCCCTTTCACACAGAGAAGCAAATTACCGGGTCAAGAACTTATTCCCAGTAATTTGTGGATATTTTGTCTCTGTGCAAGGGTCAACCTGGGTCAAAATTCCTGGGTCCTCGACACTGGTAAATTCCTGAGTCGAAGTCCCGGGAATTTCAACCCGGGTTGACCCTTTCACACAGAAAAAGGACCCATTTTAATTGGCAAATAACCAGGTAGAACTGCTTCACCCGGTAATTTGACTTTCTGTCTGAAAAGGGTACAGTACTGCAACAGCAACTCCGGTCTCATGCGCAGTAACAGAAAAATAAAACTGGACAAACAGTTATATAAATGCGCAATATATACATGAGTAAAGAAGAATGCCCCTATCATTATCAGCCGTGCATTTGCAGTCAGCCAATCATATGTTTTGCCGGTGTGGGCAACTTTTATCAGTATCAATTAATTGCAAATGTATCACACTAACTGCAAACAATTTGGCTTTCTCTATGTGCATCTGAGTTCTAGTCTGCCCTTGTTTGCAATAACGCATATAGGAGGTCATTCGGACCCATTCGCACGCAGTGGTTCTCGCTGTGGTGCAAACAGGTCAGAACAGCGCATGCACGGCGGCCACATTGCGCATGCGCGTTGTTGCCCGGCGAGTGGCCAGAACAAAAAAGAAAGTGATCGATTGCACGAACGCAAGAAGATTGATGGGAGGAGGCGTTCCGGGGCATCTACTCACCATTTTCTGGGCATGGAGATTCGAACGCAGGTGTGTCCAGGCGTTTGGAGGGCGGATGTCTGATGTCAATCCTGGGACCTTCGTCGCTGCTTCCGTCACACAGCGTAAGTAGGTCTGACCCTGGTCTTGTTTTGCAAGAAACTTTTTTAGCATAGCAGGCTGCACAATCGATCACAGCCCTACTATGCTAAAATACACTCCCCCATAGGTGGCGTCTAGTTGATCACACGAGCAGCAAAAAGTTGCTACGTGCGATCAACTCGGAATGACCCCCACAGGACCTGATACTGAGATGGGAGTAAGGCAAAAAAGAGCAAGTAGCTGCACCTGGACAAACCATGTTGGAATACAGGGGGTGCAAATCCATTTAGTATTTTGTATGCAGGGTAAATATTGGCTGCTTCTGCATGTAGCCCATACAAGCTGGATAGCTTTATATTTAACCTGCAATATAGATTTGAGTTGGGGCACCCCCTCTCATATCTACATCTCTCTTGCACATGTTACATCTGCCCCCGCTGCATAGATTTACTGAGGTGTCCCGTTACTTGCTGTGTCTTGCTTTACTCTCATCTCAGAAACAGCCCCAAAATGGGGGTGATTTCGAGTTGATCGTAGCCCTGCAAAATTTTGCAGGGCTACGATCTTGAATATAGACATGCGGGGGGATGCCCAGCACCGGGCTATCCCGCCCCGCATGTCAGTGCCACCCCCCCCCTCCTGCAGAAGTGCAAAAGCATCGCACAGCGGTGATGCTTTTGCACTTTAGGAGTACAGTAGCTCCCGGACAGCGCAGCTTTAGCGTGCTGGCCGGGAACTACTCATCGCTCCCTGGCCCGCAGCGGCAGCGTGTGACGTCACGCAGCCACTGCGGCCTACCCCCCGCACGGTCCGGCCACACCTGCGCACCAAACGCCGCCGTTCCACCCCGCCCAGCGACTGCCTCTGTCTGTCAATCAGGCCGAGGCGATCGTAGCGCCATCTGGCATGTGAAGTTCTGACCCGATCGCACCACTGCAATAAACTGCAGCGTGCGATCAGGTCAGAATGGCCCCCCCATGCCTTCTACATCTGTATTCACATACTCTCAGCAATGCATGGTGCATCACACTGATCTGATAGAAGAAACAGCATACTTTCTATTACATACTGCAGCTCTTATGTTTATGTCCTTTTTGGTTTATTTTAGAGATGAGCGGGTTCGGTTCTCCGAGATCCGAACCCCCCCAAACTTCACCTATTTAAAACGGTTCCGAGGCAGCCTCGGATCTTCCCGCCTTGCTCGGTTAACCCGAACGCGGCCGAACGTCATCATCCCGCTGTAGGATTCTCGCGAGATTCATATTTTATATAAAAAGCCGCGTGTCACCGCCATATTAACGCGTGCATTGGAGATTGAACGGAGAGGACGTGGCTGCGTTCTCTCCCTGAAAAGCTCCGTATCTGTGCTCAGTGTGCTGCAAATATCTGTGCTCAGTGTGCTGCATTGTGGGGACTGGGGACCACCAGTAAATAATTATAGTAATACAGTACAGTAGGCCATTGCTGTATCTTGCAGCTCTGTGTCAAGTATACTATCTCTGTGCTGCATTATTGTGAGCAGTATATAGTAGGACAGTGCAGCATTTTGGTGACCAGCAGTATACATATAGTACAGTACAGTAGGCCATTGCTGTATCTTGCAGCTCTGTGTCAAGTATACTATCTCTGTGCTGCATTATTGTGAGCAGTATATAGTAGGACAGTGCACCATTTTGGTGACCAGCAGCATACATATAGTACAGTACAGTAGGCCATTGCTGTATCTTGCAGCTCTGTGTCAAGTATACTATCTCTGTGCTGCATTATTGTGAGCAGTATATAGTAGGACAGTGCAGAATTTTGGTGACCAGCAGTATACATATAGTACAGTAGGCCATTGCTGTATCTTGCAGCTCTGTGTCAAGTATACTATCTCTGTGCTGCATTATTGTGAGCAGTATATAGTAGGACAGTGCAGCATTTTGGTGACCAGCAGTACACATATAGTACAGTACAGTAGGCCATTGCTATTGATATATTACTGGCATATAATTCCACACATTAAAAAATGAAGAACAAAAATGTGAAGGGTAAAATAGGGAAAGATCAAGATCCACTTCTAACTCATGCTGAAGCTGCTGCCACTAGTCATGGCCGAGATGATGAAATGCCATCAACATCGTCTGCCAAGGCCGATGCCCAATGTCATAGTACAGAGCATGTAAAATCCAAAAAACTAAAGTTCAGTAAAATGACCCAAAAATCTAAATTAAAAGCGTCTGAGGAGAAGCGTAAACTTGCCAATATGCCATTTACGACACGGAGTGGCAAGGAACGGCTGAGGTCCTGGCCTATGTTCATGGCTAGTGATTCAGCTTCACATGAGGCTGGAAGCACTCATCCTACCGCTAGAAAACTGAAAAGAGTTAAGATGGCAAAAGCACAGCAAAGAACTGTGCGTTCTTCTAAATCACAAATCCCCAAGGAGAGTCCAATTGTGTCGGTTGCGATGCCTGACCTTCCCAACACTGGACGGGAAGAGGTGGCGCCTTCCACCATTTGCACGTCCCCTGCAAGTGCTGAAAGGAGCACCCACAATGCAGTTACTGATAGTCAAATTGAAGATGTCACTGTTGAAGTACACCAGGATAAGGATATGGGTGTTGCTGGCGCTGAAGAGGAAATTGACAAGGAGGATTCTGATGGTGAGGTGGTTTGTTTAAGTCAGGCACCCGGGGAGACACCTGTTGTCCGTGGGATGAATATGGCCATTGACATGCCTGGTCAAATTACAAAAAAAAATCACCTCTTCGGTGTGGAATTATTTTAACAGAAATGCGGACAACAGGTGTCAAGCCATGTGTTGCCTTTGTCAAGCCGTGCCGAAGACTGGAGCACCAGCAAACACACCTGAACCTGCCCCGCCATCATCTGAAGCAAGAGGTGGTAACGAGGTGGAATTAAACCCTCTATATGCTTCAGAAGATGGAGGAGCACCAAAAGGCCATTCAAGCCTATACATCTGCCTACGATATAGGCAAAGGAGGGGGAATGCACCTGACTCAAGCGCAGTGGAGAATGATTTCAACGTTGTGCAAGGTTCTGCAACCCTTTGAACTTGCCACACGTGAAGTCAGTTCAGACACTGCCAGCCTGAGTCAGGTCATTCCCCTCATCAGGCTTTTGCAGAAGCAGCTGGAGAGATTGAAGGAGGAGCTAAAATGGAGCGATTCTGCTAGGCATGTGGGACTTGTGGATGGAGCCCTTCATTCGCTTAACCAGGATTCACAGGTGGTCAATCTGTTGAAATCAGACCACTACATTTTGGCCACCGTTCTCGATCCTAGGTTTAAAGCCTACGTTGTATCTCTCTTTCTAGCAGACACAAGTCTGCACATGTTCATAGACCTGCTGGTGAGACACTTGTCAAGTCAAGCGGAACGTGACCCGTCAACAGCTCCTCTTTCACATTCTCCCGCAACTGGGGCTGCGAGGAAAAGGCTCAGAATTCTGAGCCCACCCGCTGGCGGTGATGCAGGGCAGTCTGGAGCGAGTGCTGACATCTGGCCCAGACTGAAGGACCTGCCAACGATTACTGACATGTCGTCTACTGTCACTGCATATGATTCTGTCACCATTGAAAGAATGGTGGAGGATTATATGAGTGACCGCATCCAAGTAGGCACGTCAGACAGTCCGTACGTATACTGGCAGGAAAAAGAGGCAATTTGGAGGCCCTTGCACAAACTGGCTTTATTTTACCTAGGTTGCCCCCCCTCCAGTGTGTACTCCGAAAGAGTGTTTAGTGCAGCCGGTCACCTTGTCAGCGATCGGCGTACGAGGTTACTTGCAGAAAATGTGGAGAAGATGATGTTCATCAAAATGAATTATAATCAATTCCTCCGTGGAGACATTCACCAGCAATTGCCTCCAGAAAGTACACAGGGACCTGAGAAGGTGGATTCCAGTGGGGACGAATTAATACTCTGTGAGGAGGGGGATGTACACAGTGAAAGGGGTGATGAATCGGACGATGAGGAGGAGGTGGACATCTTGCCTCTGTAGAGCCAGTTTGTGCAAGGAGAGATTGATTGCTTCTTTTTTGGTGGGGGCCCAATCCAACCAGTCATTTCAGCCACAGTCGTGTGGCAGACCCTGTGGCTGAAATGATGGGTTTGTTAAAGTGTGCATGTCCTGTTTATACAACATAAGGGTGGGTGGGAGGGCCCGGGCCCAAGGACAATTCCATCTTGCACCTCTTTTTTTAATTTTCTCTGCATCATGTGATGTTTGGGGCTAATTTTTTTAAGTGCCATCCTGTCTGACATTGCAGTGCCACTCCTAGATGGGCCAGGTGTTTGTGCCGCCCACTTGGGTCGCTTAGCTTAGTCATCCAGCGACCTCGGTGCAAATTTTAGGACTAAAAATAATATTGTGAGGTGTGAGGTGTTCTGAATAGACTGGAAATGAGTGGAAATTCTGGTTATTGAGGTTAATAATACTATGGGATCAAAATTAACCCCAAATTCTATGATTTAAGCTGTTTTTGAGGGTTTGTTTTTTTTAAAAACACCCAAATCCAAAACACACCCGAATCCGACAAAAAAATTTCAGGGAGGTTTTGCCAAAACGCGTCCGTATCCAAAACACGGCCGCGGAACCGAATCCAAAACCGAAACACAAAACCCGAAAAATTTCCGGTGCACATCTCTAGTTTATTTGAATATGCACTCGCACTTCTTCCTGCACTTTCACATATTATTTAATCTCTGCTCTAAATATACTTTATAAACATTTAACAAAGTCACATTTGTTTCCTCTTTTCCCATCTTTCCCATGCTGTGTACTGTTTTAAAAGATTGCATTGGCCAGGTGAACTGTCAATCTTATCTCTTTCCTGTGATTGGATAGCTTACCTTTAAATAGAGAAGGGTTTGTTTGGCACACCTCACTGCTCAGGAAGAAGTGTGATGTGGCTAGTAGCGATGTGTGTGGGCTGCTTCCATATTAGTGGCACTATATAATTGGTGGCATTATGTTGAAGGCAGCCACATGTACATAGCTTCTGGGAGCAATTCTCTGCTGTAACAGCTAGTGAGCAGGGCCCTCTAACCTCTTTGTCTGTTATTACCCTGTTTTGTTTTATTGTGGCTTTGCTCCCAAGTGCAATAGAACATGCTGGTACTATATATGTAAATATGAATAAATTTAGTAATGACGCTGTTTCACCTTCTGATCTCTGCTTAGATCCCTTATTTTAGAGAGGTCTGCTGATAAGAGGAACAATCTCAGAGCTTCTAACTTTCATGTTATTCACTTTTACTTACTAGTTATAGTTTTGTTTTTACTCTTTGTTCTATTACTGAGCCCAAACTGTCACTTCTCCGTTACTTAAGGAGACTTCAGTCACTCTCATTAAGATGCTGACACTGGACAGAATTATCACTGCGTAATTGCCACTCTACAGTATATATATCCACATTATCTTGCTTTCATACTAAGTACAACATGTAAATTGTGGCAACTTTTCTGACAATGAATTTGCAACTCCAATAAAATGTATCTTTCTACAGCAGTTCCCAAACTAGATTCAAGGCACCTGAGAGAGTCCAGGGTTAAAGCACAGGTGACTTAATTAGTAACTGAGTCCATTTGATTAGACTCATCTGTGTAAAAGTAAGTGGCTTGTTAAGGTATATTGAGGACTGAGTTTGGGAAACCAGGTTTTTGTATATCCCAGTGTCCTTTTTAGAAATTTATGAAGATTTTATTTCAATCAATCCACAAAATAAATTCCAAAAACTTCCATTTGACTTATACCAGTGGGTGTTTGTCTGTTAAAATGTGTTTTGTTTCAAATAAAAAAAAAAGTCTAATTAAATAATATACTGTATATCATCCGCAAATACCTACATTTGTCTAGCCACCCACACCAGGTGGTTATTCATATACTTTATACAGCAGTGCCTACCACCTTTACTATCAGACAGTAATATATTGGCAATTTGTATTATCTTGTGTGATTGGTATACAGATTTTACCATTCTAGTAATGAAAATTGCATGCTGGATAATTTACTGCTGTGGAAATGCTATAGCTGGTAAAGATACATCTTCCTGGGAATGAAGAGATTAGTTATGTTCTTGTTTGGTGTAGATAGAACTAAATGTTTCTCCACTATTACTGCAACTATGTAACACAAACACATTAAAACATTGTGAGCATTTCCTAACCTACGTAGAGTTGTGGCTGCAGCTGTATCTCCCTTACCATGTGTGTACCTTTGTTAGGTATGGCTGGAATATGACTGGATGTGTGGCATCACTAAGCATGCTACAAATCGCTGTTTACAATGGAAACACATTGAAGATTTAGCTTGAAATGCAAGTTGACGCAAGAAGTGGCAGTTACAGAGGTGGGGCTGCTGCAGCGGTTTCCGGACTCCAGGTCGACAACAAAAAGATCGACACACCTTAGGTCGACACCAATTGGTCGACACACCTTAGGTCGACATGGACAAAAGGTCAACATGGACAAAAGGTCGACAGGAAAAAGGTCGACGTGAGTTTTTTATGTGTTTTTTTTCTTTTTTGGAACCTTTTCATACTTAACGATCCACGTGGACTACGATTGGAACGGTAATCTGAGCGGAGCGAAGGCACCATGCACTAATTGGGGTTCCCGGTCACTCTACGAAGAAAACGACACCAAAAAAACATAAACTCATGTCGACCTTGTTCCTGTCGACCTATTGTCCATGTCAACCTTGTTCCTGTCGACCTTTTGTCCATGTCGACCTAAGGTGTGTCGACCAATTGGTGTCGACCTAAGGTGTGTCAACCTTTTTGTTGTCGACCCTGAGTCCCAGACCCGCTGCAGCACAGTCCAAACTTCAAATAGGGGAGCCACACCAACTGCCACCCCAAACATCGCTGGCTGGGACTCGCTGGCAGTTGGTGTGGCTCCCCTATTTGAAGTTTGGATTGTGCTGCAGCCCCACCTCTGGAGCCCAGCACTGGTCACGTATACAGTCTTTTCCCCAATGGAGTGTGCTGCATTTATTTTGTGTAAACTGAGGCCCAGATTTATCAAGCCTTGGGGAGTGATAAATTACACAGTGATAAAGTACCAGTTAATCAGCTCCTAATTGTCAATTTTCAAACATAGCATGTGACATGGCAGTTAGGAGCTGATTGGCTGGTGCTTTATCACGTGCAATTTATCTCTCTCCAAGGCTTGATAAATCTGGGTCATAGTGTTTAATGCAATGTTACATGACTATCTGTGTTTTAAACTTGTGCAATCAATCAGACGCAGGGTTATACAGTAGCATCACAAGTCATACCCCTTTAACAAGCTACATTCAACTGTTTGGCTGTTTTAGTTGCAATTTTCTATTCCATGCCCTTACTTGCTTTGGCCATGTCTGCACCCCTACTGTCTGCATCTGCATGTCTATTCCAGCCACAGTCCCTGCCTGCTAAGTCCATCTTATGTCTCCAAAAATACATACATTGCAGAAAAGACACATGCACACGAAAAAGTCTGCTACTTGCAGACAGGAAAGACATATCTTACTCTGAATAATGACCCATCATGTATGCAATTATCTGTGCAATTCTATCATTAGTTTTGTTATATAATATTCCATGGACATAATATTTTGTATAAACTAGAGATGAGAGGTTCTGGTTCTGAAAAATCTGATAGAACTGATTTTTTGGCGTACCATATAGAATCGAGTCATGACTCAGTTCCTCCCACAAATTTGGTTCTTTATATGATGCAAAATGTAAATTTCAGTAGTTGCCATTGGTAATAACTGGAGGTGGGTGGAAAAGAAGGCATCTTTATTCTGCGATATAGGCTCCTCCTGTGTATGTTTGTTTGGACATCTGCCCGCAAGAGGTGAAATACTTACTGGGTGTTGTGAGCTCAGCTGCACCCAAAAAATAATAAAAGCTGAAATTCATTTTTCTGGCTTAAAAAAGTCTCAAACTTTATAATATAGATTTCCAGGGAAGATTGTGTGTGTTTGAGGGGCAGTGTATATCTACCCAGAAGGGGTAAAATACTGTATTTATTGGGTGTTGCGTCTCCATCAGCTGCACCGCAAAATAATAAGGATCTGGAAGAAGACATATATTCCTGGTTTAAAAAAAATTCTCAAGTCTTTTACTAAAACTACAAGGTAAATGTAACAGTCCCTCATTTCCCTGTCTCATTGTACATTGGTGGCAGTTACAATTTCAAGTACAGCAGTTTTACTCATGTCCTGGTGTAAATCAATCTTGAATCAGTCCATAGAAGAACAGGAGTACCCCAGTACTGGTTACATAGAAACATAGATTTTGACCAGGGCTGTTTCTAGACAATTTGGCTCCCAGTGCGATATTTAAAAATGTACCACGCCCCCCATATATACATAAACAAAATCTGCTCCAAAGAAATTAAGCCCCACACAGTAATGCCCCATGTACCATATTATGCGCCCTGCACCACATTTTGCCACATACCGTGATGCCCGTGATACATTATGACCTACAGTAAAGCTTCTAATTACTTTTAAATTACCTGCTTGTTGCCAGGGGTTTCATGCACTGGGTGTCATGCTCATTGCCAGGGGTTTCATGCACTGGATGTCATGCTCGTACATTGCCAGTGGTTTCATGCGCTGTATGTCTTGCTCGTTGCCAGGGGTTTCATGCACTGGGTGTCATGCTCGTTGCCAGGAGTTTCATGCTCTGGGATGGGAGTCATGCTCGTTGCCAGGGGTAAGGCTCATTGCCAGGGGTCATACTCGTTGCCAGGGGTGTGTAATGCTAGTTGCCAGGGGTGTGTAATGATAGTTGCCAGGGGTGTGTAATACTAGTTGGCAGGGGTGTGTAATGCTAGTTGGTAGGTGGTGTGCAGTAATGCTAGTTGCCAGTTGTGCATGTGTGTACAGCTCCTCCATTACTCATTTTCTTGTTAAAGCTCCCGCTACTGCCTGCGCCTGCTCCTGTTCCTCTCTGCATATTACTCCACTCAGGGGGGCGGAGATTCGAGAAATTATGTGTTGCGTCGTGATGTCACAATGCAAACGTGTCATTCCTCGTAACTCCACCCTCCTAGCGGAGTACTATGTCAGGGAGGAGGAGAGTAGTATGGACAGGAAAAAAGTGCCACGGCGGGCGCCCCGTGCAGTTGCACGCCTCGCCCGCCGCTAGAAACGGCACTGATTTTGACGGCAGATAAGAACCACTTGGCCCATCTAGTCTGCCCCTTAATAACTTTATTATTATCATCTCAAACCCTCTTTGATCCTTATTTCTTTGTAAGGATACCCTTATTTCTATCCCATGCGTGTTTAAATTGCTCTACTGTCTTAGCCTCTACCACCTCTGATGGGAGGATATTCAACTTGTCCACTACCCTTTCAGTTAAGTAATTTTTCCTCCAATTTTCCCTGAACCTCCCTCCCTTCAGTTTCAGTGCCATCTCTGGTAGTCATAGTTCTTCTCCAACATCTACTTTTGCACTCCAAATCCATACAATGTTTGAAATCTTTAAGAAAACATCACATCTAACTATGAAGGGAAGTGTTGTTGTTAAAAAATGTAAAATTGCCAACATGCCTTACAGGGTCGGTGCTAGGGTGTTCGGCGCCCTCCTGCAAACTATAAATTTGCGCCCTCCCATACTTTACAAAGGGACAGCACGCGCCTTTGGTGCACACTGAAAAAGGGGTGTGGTCTTACAGCATGGATCGCTTACTGTTCCTAGAATTTTTATACTGCTTTTTCCACATGATGACTCCTGCAATATTACTCAGTGACTCTGTGATTCTTGTTACCAAAGTCATGGATTCTCAACATCAGTCATCACGTCCCCACACCAGGTCATGTTTTGTGGATCTCTTTGAAGGTGCATACACACGGCGCGATGAGTGCTTACGATTTTGACTATACAGTACAGTCAAAATCGCAAGAAAAGTTAGCACATATTGCACCATGTGTATACAGCTTGCGATACCGATGCGTGCTCCCATGAGTCGGTCTCGCAAGAAAAAATACACTGCTGGCAAGGCAATTTGACTATATTGTGTACAATCTAGTTTCTTCTAGTATAGTCAAAATTGTATACAGTCAAAATCGCAAGTAAATATATTCATAATTGGTGGTTCTGGGCTCAGGGGACTTCAAGGGAAATTGCATAGTTAAAATTGACACTCATACTAGGTACACACTATACAATTATCTGGCAGATATTCTGCCAGATCTAGCTTGTTGGAATGGAAATCTGATAATGGATGAGAGCAAATTACAATCTACTATTTACTTCCAAACTCTGGAAAACGAACAAAACCTGTCATTTATACCAATTGGTTAAACACAATTTTAGGCAACTTGGATGAACTCCCTTTTGTAGTGTATGTGAGCAAGTGGTCGATTGTCATTTGCTTTTATCCATTATCAGATTTTCATTCCAACCAGCTAGATCTGGCAGATTATCTGGCAGCTAATTGCATAGTGTGTACCTAGCATCAGGCAAAATCTCACCGTGTGTACGCACCTTTATCACAAGTAGGTGAGTTAATCTATTTTGCTGAGTTAGTAATTATCCCACCTGCTTCCACAGACAGCAATCCCCTAACAAACAACAACAAGCCTAACTGACAGCACACCTACACATAACTGTAACCCTTGCAGTACCAGGAGCTGCCCACACATACTAGGGGTTTAATTCACTACATACCTGTGAAATGTCTTCTTTCTCTACTCTGTATGCTGCGAGAAATTGTTCTAACATCAGTGTTGAAGGTGTGGAACCATTTTAAAGTGATAATGCTCAGACAGTTTTAGGAAGTACGGTATTGGGAGATAATTTTTTAATTCCTGTAAATGTTAATAAACCATTGCACTGAATGAACATTCTTTTCAGTACACTACAGCCTTGCAGCTGTGGACTGAGTACTAAACAAAAAATAAAATAAAAAAAAAAGTAAAAAAGTTTTTGTTTTTTTAAAATATATATAAAAAATATAAAAATAAATAAAGTTGGACTAAATAAATAATGCAGCAAAGTTAAGAATAAGGATAGGGAAGTGAAGAGGAAGAGATGTGAATAGCCAGAGAATTAAAAACAATGGGTCAAGAAACGCAATGATTATAGCCTTTTTAGGATAGGTTGGGGGGCCAGTTACTGCTATGGTCCAGTGCTTTGGAGGCGCTGTCCCTAATTTACCCTAGCTGGACTGGGGCAGCTTCTTTCCTCTGCTGGGTTGTGTCTTGCAAGGGAGCGGTAATGCTTTTCTGTCCTTGTGTGGCCCTTTCTTCTGCATGTTTTTAATTATGTGCTTTGTTTGCAAAATGTACTACAGGTTGAGTATCCCATATCCATATATTCCGAAATACGGAATATTCCGAAATACGGACTTTTTTGAGTGAGAGTGAGATAGTGAAATCTTTGTTTTTTGATGGCTCAGTTTACACAAACTTTGTTTAATACACAAAGTTATTAATAATATTGTATTAAATGACCTTCAGGCTGTATATACAAGGTGTATATGAAACATAAATGAATTGTGTGTATGTACACACACTTTGTTTAATGCACAAAGTTATAAAAAATATTGACAAAAATTACCTTCAGGCTGTTTGTATAAGGTGTATATGAAACATAAATGCATTCTGTGCTTAGATTTAGGTCCCATCACCATGATATCTCATTATGGTATCTAATTATTCCAAAATACGGAAAAATCCGTTATCCAAAATACCTCTGGTCCCAAGCATTTTGGATAAGGGATACTCAACCTGTATAAGGCATCAATGACACTTCAAACCTCTCTAATACCCTTTTCAGATAGAAATGTCGGAAAATCCTGGCATTTACGTGGCATTTGAGTGCTGCATAATTTTGCTGGGCCTTGCCTGACCCCCCTTTCACACAGAGAAGCAAATTACCGGATCAAGAATTTCTATCCAGTAATTTGCAGATCAACGCGGGTTGTCTGTGTGAAAGGGTCCATCCGGGTCAAAATTCCTGGGTCTCCGACCCTGGTAAATTCCTGGGTCACAGTCCCGGGAATTTCAACCTGGGTTGACCCTTTCACTCAGAAAAAGGACCCGTGTTAATCTGCAAATTACCGGGTAGAACTGCTTCACCCGGTAATTAGACTTTCTGTCTGAAAAGGGTACAGTACTGCAACAGCAACTCCGGTCTCCTGCGCAATAACAGAAAAATAAAACTGGAGAAACAGTTCTATAAATGCGCAATATATACATGGTATCTGGTCTTTAGGTCAACAGCACTTAGATCGACACTCATTAGGTCGACCACTATTGGTCGACATGGTCACTAGGTGGACACATGAAAATGTTGACTTTTTTTTTAATTATTGAACTTTTTCTTACTTTACGATCCACGTGGACTACGATTGGGAATAGTAACCTTGCCCGATGCATGGCGAGCGCACACGTTGTACTAATTGGGGTTCACTGTCACTTTACAAAGAAAACGACACCAAATATATATAAAAAACTCATGACAACCTTTTTCCATGTCAACATTATGACCGTGTCAACCTATTTCAGGTGTTGACCTAATCACTGTCAACCAATAGTGGTCAACCTAATGACTGTCGACCCTATGATCCACACCCATATACATGAGGATAAAAGAATCCCCCTATCAATGTCAGCCATGCATTTGCAGTCAACCAATCATAAATGTTTCGCTGGCGTGGGCGACTGTCATCAGTATTCATTAATTGCAACTGTATCACACTAACTGCAAACAATTTGGCTTTCTCTATGTGCATCTGAGTTCTAGCCTGCGCTTGTTTACAATTACGCATATAGGACCCGATTCTGAGGTGGGAGTAATGCAAGTAACTGCACCTGGACAAACCATGTTGGAATACAGGGGGTGCAAATCCATTTAGTATTTTGTATGCATGGTAAATATTGGCTGCTTCTGCATGTAGCCCATACAAGCTGGATAGCTTTATATTTACACTGCAATATAGATTTAAATTGGGGCACCCCCTCTCACATCTACATCTCTCTGCACATGTTACATCTGCCCCCGCTGCATGGATTTACCGAGGTGCCCCATTACTTGCTGTGTCTTGCTTTACTCCCATCTCAGAAACAGCCCCACAATGCCTTCTGCATTCTGTATTCACATACTCTCAGCAATGCATGGTGCATCACACTGATCTGTTAGAAGAAACAGCACACTTTCTATTACATACTGCAGTTCTTATGGTTATGTCCTTTTTGGCTTATTTGAATATGCACTCACACTTCTTCCTGCACCTTCACATATCATTTCATCTCTGCTCTAAATATACTTTAGAAACGTTTAACAAAGTGACATTTGTTTCCTCTTTTTCCATCTTTCCCATGCTGTGTACTGTTTTAAAAGATTTCATTGGCCAGGTGAACAGTCAATCTAATCGCTTTCCTGTGATTGGATAGCTTACCTTTAAATAGAAAAGGGTTTGTTTGGCACACCTCACTGCACAGGAAGAAGTGTGATGTGGCTAGTAGGGATGTGTGTGGGCTGCTTCCATATTAGTGGCACTTGTATATTATTGGTGGCATTATGTTGAAGGGAGCCACATGTACATAGCTTCAGGGAGCAATGCTCTGCTGTAACAGCTAGTGAGCAGGGCCCTCTAACCTCTGTCTATTATTACCCTGTTTTGTTTTATTGTGGCTTTGTTCCCAAGTGCAATAGAATATGCTGACACTATATATGTAAATATGGCCAGTCCATGAAGAGGGCATAAGTAGCAAGAAGCAGCTATAACATGCATCATACAAAGTGCAATGTACTATATGTCAGAATTCCCACATATACAGGTCCAGCGATCACAGTAAGCTATTACATGTGGTAATAGGCATATCCTGCCAGAGCTGAATGCTTTATATCAGATGTGGGCACCAATCCAGAGCATATGTACACATTACAGTATGAATAATTAACCCTACAGATGGTCTATAGCAGAGCACCCCTAACAGTGCATGTTTTACAAATCTCCTATATGGTACACACACGTATTAATTACTGGCTGACACATTTTAAATTATCCACTGGTGTTTCTAATTATTTTATTTGTGATACTGAGGAGATATCTAAAACGTAGTAAAATTGTATTATATACAATTGCTATAGTGGTCATGGTGTGGGCTAGCGAGGGGGGGGGGGGGTTTACAGGCAACTGAAAACCCCCCGCACCCCCTGCATTTGCCTATGGATAAGAGGAACAATCTCAGAGCTGCTAACTTTCATTTGTTATTGACTTTTACTTAGTAGTTATAGCATAACGCCCAACATGACCCTCTCCAGGAGGGACAGAATGCACTGCTCCTGACTTCCCTCTTACTGCTTATTGCTGGCACCTGTGCTGAAGCACCTTTCTTATCCATTAACCTGTTCAACAGAGGTGCTGGCAATCATACATTAAGAGAAAAGTACAGAAGCAGAGCATTGTGTCCCTCCTGGAGAGGGTCATGTTGGGAGCTATGGTTATAGTTTTGTTTTTACTCTTTGTTCTATTACTGAGCCCAGACTGTCACTTTTCAGATACTTAAGGAGACTTCAGTCACTCTCATTAAGATGCTGACACTGGACATAATTATCACTGCCCAAATGCCACTCTACAGTATATATATCCACATTATCTTGCTTTCATACTAAGTACAACATGTAAATTGTGGCAATTTCTCTGACAATTTGTAACTCCAATAAATGTATCTTTCTACAGCAGTTCCCAAACTAGATTATCAAGGCACCTGAAAGAGTCCAGGGTTAAAGCACAGGTGACTTAATTAGTAACAGAGTCAATTTGATTAGACCCATCTGTGTACAAGTAAGAGGCTTGTTAAGGTATATTGAGGACTGAGTTTGGGAAACCAGGTTTTTGTATATTCCAGTGTCCTTTTAAGAAATGTATGAAGATTTTATTTCAATCCACACAATACATGTTTTTTCTAAAAAAAAAAAAAAATGTGTATATATATATATATATATATATATATATATAATCTATCCGCAAATACCTACATTTGTCTAGCCACCCACACCAGGTGGTTATTCATATACTTTATACAACAGTGCCTACCACCTTTACTATCAGACAGCAATATATTGGCAATTTGTATTATCTTGTGTGATTGGTATACAGATTTTACCATTCCAGTAATGAAAATTGCACGCTGGACAATTTACTTCTGTGGAAATGCTATAGCAGGTAAAGATACATCTTCCTGGGAACGAAGAGATTAGTTATGTTCTTGTTTGGTGTGTAGATAGAACTAAATGTTTCTCCACTATTACGGCAACTATGGTGTAAATCTAACACACTAAAACATTGTGAGCATTTCCTACCCTATGCAGAGTTGTGGCTGTAGCTGTATCTCCATTACCATGTGTGTACCTTTAAGTGTGGCTGGAATATGACTGGATGTGTGGCATCACTAAGAATGCTGCAAATCGCTGTATACTGTACAATGCAAACACATAGTTAATGGACAGATTGAAGATTTAGCTTGAAGTATATGAAATGCAAGTAGACACAAGAAGTGGCAGTTACAGAGGTGAGGCTGCAGCACAGTCCAAACTTCAAATAGGGGAGCCTCCCCAAACACTGCCAGACATCACCGGCTGGGACCCACTGGCAGTCAGTGTTGCTCCTCTATTTGAAGCTTGGACTGCGCTGCAGCCTCACAGGTTTTTCCCCAATGGAGTATGCTGTATTCTTTATTTTGTGTAAACTTAGGCCCAGATTTATCAAGCCTTGGACAGTGATAAATAGCATGGTGATAAAAGTACCAGCCAATCAGCACCTAACTGCCGTTTTTCAAATACAGCCTGTAACATGGCAGCTAGGAGCTGATTGGCTGGTACTTTTATCACCGTGCACATTGAACTCATTTTAATACTTACCTTTCTGGATTCCAGCGTCAGGCGCTGTGATCGTGGCAGAAATCGCTGCCAAAATGGCCACCACGCATATGCGGTAGCCAAATTGGTCTCTGGATCATGCTGGGCTCCATGTTTCCGGAGACCTGCGCATGCGCAGTAGACTCCAGCATACCTCCCAACATGACCCTCTCCAGGAGGGACACTGCTCTGCTTCTGGACTTTTTTCTTAATTTATGATTGCCATCACCTGTTTTTTTTTTTTTAAATTCTTTATTTTTCATTTTGCCATATAGAACATTTTCCAAATATGTCAACATACATATCAAAAATAGAACGTAGACAGCAGTCTCATATCTTATCAACTGTAGTTATAAAACATCAGTAAATGGTTGCGAAAAGGAGAGATTAACAGATTCATATATGTTATCTTAAACTGTGTAACGTTCGGCAGAAGTTACAGAATCTGAAATAAAGAGCAACCCCGTAGCAATGTCGCTTAGTAACACAGTATTTAAACAAAGTGTGAGGTAGTAAACATTTGGAAACAAACAAAGAGAGGAGGACAAGGGGAAGAAGGGAAAAGGGAGAAGAAGAATGGGGGGGGGGGAGCAGATAGGCCACAGACGTAAAACATTTAGAGGGCAATGCGGGGGCCTTAACAACCTCCATCATCAGTGTATATTCAGGGTGCATAGTCAGCATAGGTCTTAGTGGTTTTAAAGTCAATCCAAAGAAACCAGGTAGCTATATAGTCTGAGTATTTGTCTAAGGCGGCAGAATAAACATCTTCCATATGCATGTAAAAGTCAATGCGTTGGAACCATTCCCATATTGTCGGTGGGTTAGTGGATCTCCAATGCACCGGGAGTACAGCTCTTGCCGCATTATTTAAGTGCTTAAGGAGGGACTTCTTGTAGCGTGAAAGGGGTATATCTGAATGAGATAATAGCCAAAAGTCCGGACCCGGTGGAACTGGGCCTCCCAAAATCTTTGCTGATAGATCCATAATTGTATTCCAAAATGGGGCAATTGACGGGCAGTCCCACCATATGTGGATCAGTGTACCAGTATCCCTACTACATCGCCAGCATAGAGGGGAAACTGAGGGGTAAAATTTATGTAGAAGAGACGGGCATCTATACCATCTCGTCAGTAATTTGTATTGTGTTTCCACAACGTCCAGGCTAGTGGAGCATTGTGCCATAACCCTGCAGTGTGTGTCCCATTGGATCTTGATTCCCCGATGTATTAAATCTTTATCCCAGGCGTCACAAAAAGAAGGGACCGTAGGAAAGGAACCCCGTTGAAGAATCTTGTGGATACCCGACACTACATGTGAGGGAGCTATCTCTTGACTGCACATGGATTCAAAGGGAGTGAGAGCCTTATAAAGGTCTATCGCCTCTCGCTGTGAGGTAACAAAGTGGTGTACCTGAAGGTAGAACCAATAATCTTTAGCGGGTATGTCGCCCGTTCTCTGTATTTCAGAGAATGTTTTGAGTTTGCCATGTGCAAGCAAGTGAATTACCCTAGTCACACCCACCCCCCCATCTAGAAGCAATCTTATTAGACCTTCCCGGGGGGAATAACGGATTATCGAAAATAGGCATAAGGGATGTTCGTTTAGACGAGATTCCCATCTTGTAGCGAAGCGTCCGCCATAAAGCTAAGGTGGGCCCCACAGTGGGATGTGATGAGCGACTAAATCTAGGGGACCAGGGCACTGCCTGTAGGTTAAGATTGGTGGAAGAAGACTCCAGGTCAACCCACTGCTTCCTATGGGAAGTGGGGCGGGACCAGTCTACAACTCTATGTAATAGTGTGGCATGGTAGTATGTAGTAATCATAGGTAATTGTTGTCCGCCTTGAGATTTCAGCCTAGATAAATGGCTATGCTTGAACCTAGGCTTCCGGCCGCCCCAAATGAAATGGCTTATCGCCTTGTGTGCTTCAGCTAAGAATTGAGGGGGAAGTTTCAAAGGGACGGTTTGAAAAAGGTATAGCAACCTTGGGAGAATGTTCATCTTCACTATATTTATACGGCCTAGCCATGAGAACCTCTGCGTGAGCCAGTGCCTCATCTCCTGTCTCAGTTTGCGAAGTAGAGGGGTATGTTTAATATTAGCTATAGTGGTGAGTGCCGATGGGATTTGAATTCCTAAATATGTAATATGGGATTTTTGCCATGTGAATTGGAATGATTGCGACAAGAGGGATGCCGTGGCAGGTGGGAGCGTGACATTCATTGCCATGGATTTCGAATAATTAATTTTAAAGTTCGACATGTCTCTGAACCGCGCAAATTCTTTCATAAGGTTGGGTTGTGAAATCAAAGGATTCGTTATGACCGCCAATAAGTCATCTGCAAAGAGGGCCAGACGATGGTCAGTTTTGCCAACCTGCCGGCCTGCAATGTTAGGGTTGCATCTGATCGCACGAGCCAGGGCCTCCATGCATAGAACAAAGATTAAGGGTGACAGCGGGCAACCCTGGCGTGTGCCGTTGGAGATTGATATGGGTTCAGAAAGGACGCCATTCACCCTAACCCGAGCAGACGGGGCTCTATATAATGAGAGAATCCTCTGCAGGAAAACATCTCCCAGACCCAAGCGCCGAAGCACTGCCTCCATAAAATCCCAATCCACCCGATCAAAGGCCTTTTCTGCGTCTGTGGAAAGGAGCATGAGGGGAGTATCGGTTATCTGCGCGTGTGCTATCAGATCAATGACTCTAATAGTATTATCCCTTGCCTCTCTGCCCATAACAAAGCCGACCTGATCAGGGTGTAGTATATCTGGCAGTAATGGCTTAAGGCGATTAGCCATGAGTTTTGCAAATAATTTAACATCTACATTTAATAGCGATATCGGCCTATAGCTGGAAGGGAGCGTCGGGTCTTTAGAGTCCTTTGGGATGACAGTAATATGGGCGCTCAAGGACTGGCTCGATAGAGGAGCCGCTGATGATATGGCATTGCAGGCCTGCAGGAGAAGGGGGTCGAGTTTATCCTGAAAGGCCTTATAATATGTGACTGGGAAACCATCCGGCCCTGGGCTTTTACCGTTAGGAGACGACTTTAGGGCAGCCTGCAGTTCTTCCCAAGTAAAAGGGTCATCTAGGGCCCGAGCAATGTCCGTTGGGAGAGTCGGGAAAGTGATTTCTTCCAAAAATTTCTGTATGTTATGTTTGTGATCTTTGCGTGCAGTTGATGTCCTCGTAGAGTTCAGGTTGTATAAGGCTGAGTAATAATTATGGAAAATCTCCGCTATCTCTGTATCAGAGGCCCGGGATACCCCGTCAGCACCCGTGAGTTTAGATATGTACGTTAAAGATCTCTGAGCTCTAAGAGCACGTGCCAGAAGTTTACCGGGTTTGTTTCCCCATCTATGATATTTATGTCGACATTTATGGAACGCCCTGCGGGTACCGTCGCTGAGTAAAGTATTAAGAGCTTGCCTCGCTGTTTGGAGTTCGGCAAAGGTGTCCGACGCCAACGTGGACTTATGAGTCAGTTCCAGTTTTTTTATTTTCTCTAGTAAGGCGTTTCTACACTCAACCTTCTGTTTTTTCAGGCGCGAGCCTAGTTGTATGCACTGTCCTCTAATCACACATTTATGTGCCTCCCACAATGTAACCGGGGATACATCACCAGTCGCATTCAAAGAGATGTAGTCGTCTATTGCTGTCTCAAGTTGGGCTCGGCAAACAGGGTCCCGAAGGAGTTGTTCATTGAACCGCCAGCGCCAGTGTTTGGGGGGGGGATGACGGAGAGAAAGTGTGAGCAGAATTAGGGCATGGCCTGATATTGTTATTTGGCCGATAGTTGCATCAATCAATAGATCCAGATGGGCATGGCTCACGCAGAGGCAATCTATTCGAGAATATGAGTTATGTGGGGGTGAGTAAAAAGTAAAATCTCTATCTGAAGGGTGCAGAAGACTCCAAGCGTCAACCAGTTGAAAATCATGTAAAACAGCTCTAAATCGTCTGGTCTCTCTAAGAGTATTCCGTGGAGACCCAGAGGAGAAATCCAAGCGGGGTTCAAGGACCCAATTAAGATCTCCTCCCACTACCAAAGTACCCATCAGGTTTTGCTCTATTAGTTCTAATGATTCCCTAAGAAACCGAGTTTGGCCTCGGTTAGGAAAGTAGAGATTTACAAAGGTGAATGTCTGATGGGCTATGGAAGCTCTAACCAGAATCCCCCTCCCATCACCTATCAACATTTCGGAGACATCCAGCAGTCTCAGATGCTTGGCAAAAAGAATGGCAACACCCCTAGCCCTTCGCTCCAGAATAATCGTTAAAGTAACCATTGGGAAAATGACGAGAGCAAAGACCCGGGGAGGCCCCTGCTTGAAATGTGTTTCCTGTAAGAAAACAACCTCTGCTCCATCGGTATGTAAGGTGTGTAGTAGGCCTGATCTCTTTTCAGGGATATTTAAACCCTTCACATTGTATGAAACAATTTTTAAGCTAGCCATATAGAAAAGAAAGCATGGATCAACTGACTGAACAATATACCTTGACTCCAACTCCGACACAGTGCCGCACCATAAATAACCTGAAATTGGTAGTGGCACGGGAGGGGGGGGGGGGGGGGGTAGGTGGGTAAACACATGAGGAAAGAAAGGAAGACATAGGTATTTTAACATAGAAAAAGAAGAGGAGAAACCAAAAAAGAAACATAGACAACAACATATAATAGCAGTCTCTGCATTGATAGCCATGGGTATAAATTGAGCATCCCATGGTCTAAGAAATGTACAGCAGAGAGGGGGGTCCAAAGGGTGATACCGGGTTCAACAATTTTAGATAGTTAAGTAAAAGGGTATTTTAAAGGGATACATCATGATCAGGAAGGAATTGGGCGGAAGGAAACCAATCAACCACCTCCTCCCACCTCGCCACCTAATCCCACACAGCCCACAAGAAACCTCCCAGGTTAGTTACGTAAATAACTTCTAACATTAAGAGAATAGTAGGCAATCTCTGGGCAGTTGAAGCTCATACATTAAATAACCAGTAAAAAGATCAATGTGAGCATTCAGTGAGGTAACCGGGAAAAAAAAGGATATCACAATTTAGGATGGCAAACGCAGTCATGAAATTTCAGATGTTTCATCAGTTCTGCCAGTCCGATTGCGTCGTCTGGAGGCGCCCACTCTTTTCCAAGGTTCCCTGCGGGGTAGTGCCGTAGTGGGAAGCTGCAGGGGGTCCGTCCAATTTGGCAGTGAGATTAACGGTAGACCCAGTGCGGTGCAGAATGATGGGACACCATCATAGTCCTCAAGAACATATCGGTTCCCATCACGGGTGACTTGGACGCTTAAAGGAAAGCCCCAGCGGAATCTGATATCCTTTTTCCGAAGAGCTTCCGTGAGGGGGTGGAGAAGACGCCTCTGTTGTAGGGTCACCCAGGAAAGGTCCTGGAAAATCTGTATGTGGTGGCCATTAAAATCTATGGTCGAGGCCTGTCTGGATTTCTGTAGGATAGTCTCTTTCACCTGAAAGTAATGTAGCCGGCAGATGACATCTCTAGGCCGCTCCGTGGGCGCTCCCCTCGGCCGTAGTGCCCGATGTGCTCTGTCAAACACTATTTGAGAGCTGGGGTCGGCACCAAGAAGGACGTTGAATATTGTAGTCAATGCCGCAACCAAGCCCTGGGGCTGCACATCTTCGGGTAGACCTTTGACCCTCAAGTTATTCCGCCTACCTCTGTTATCTATATCATCCAGTCTACGTCTCATTTCAGTGGTGGTACGTGAGTATCGAGATACAAGATCGTGGAGGTCGGCGAGCTTAGAGTCCGTTTCATCTCTGTGATCTTCCAGGTCGACCACTCTGTTTGCTACTTGCGTGAGATCAGACTGGATGGTGGAGAGACTCGCTTGTAGGTAATCATGAATTCTTTTTTCCATGTTGGATAAATCTTGTTGAATGTCTTGGCAAGTCGGAAGAGAGCGTAGCTGTATGAGGACTGCCACCATATCGGCAGAGTCTTTACTGGCAGACCCAGCTTGTCTGTGTTTTGGAGAGGGCGGGGCCTCAGCATCCTCCATGATGGTTGACGGCAAGGAGTCAGTGAGAGGGGTGGAGGTGGTGGGGTCAGGAACGGGGGGTGCCAAATAGAGTATGAAAGGCTGCAGCTTGTGTGGTTGCGGATTTAGCTTTTGACGCGTTACCAGAGCGGCGCCGTCTTGTCATTTGTCTGAGTGAAGAGAACAGAGTCCAGAACAGGGCCCCGAGGAAGAAAACATTAGTACATATCCCAATTAGAAGTATAACCCGCTATCCCCTCTGCGTGGCTTGGTCATATTATAGCATAATATACGTCAGGCGAAAGCCTGTAAGCACTGGAGTCAGCAGTGTGGCAGCATATAGAACCCGGTTGGTCATGTTCCGCTTTTGGTGTTCACATAGCCTCGGTGGGGAAGCCGCGTTGGCACCAGCGGCCGTTAGGAAGATGGCCGCCGCGGAGTAGCAAGGGAGGCAGTTCATATAATGTGCCTCAGCTAGGCTCTTTAAATAGGTCGCGGCTTTGGGGGAAGTCCTCAGGAGGTAACAGAGGGATTCAAGGTGGCAGGAGATCCGCTAGGGGTCGCAGCAGTTAGTTGGAGGACGGAGGTCACAGAATCCACGACTCGGCCGAACCTTCCGTGACCCGGCTAAAGGTCGCAAGCGTCTGTGTGGCCATCTCCCAATGACAGCCCGCAGGATGTACTCCCAGCCGTGTAGGGCCCTAGCAGGGTAAGCTCTCAGTCACTCTGGGGGGGTGAGGGGAGAGGTGTGTGGAGGAGCTGTGCGGCAAGATTGAATGTAAAACAGTTCCACTTACATTCTAGCTGTGGGATCAAAGATGGCTGCCGTTATATATACAGGCAGAGGATCTCACACAGTATCTGCGGTTCCAGGGGACAGGCAGTGGATCTTCCCTGCCCCAATTGTGCCCGAGGGTCCAAGGCAGGCTGGAGGAGGTATGAGGGAGCTCCCAGGCGAGAGGGTGAGCAGCTGCGGGTCCCGTTTCGGCCGCGCTCCGGTCCCGGAGCTCGGCGCCGGGAAGGCTCCAAAATCGAGGCCCCGGCTTCAGGATGAGTGGTAGGCCTCAGTCACAAAACAAGCCGGAAGGGCCACCCGATGGTGTCCCTGGGCAGAGGTTACTGGCCACAGTCGTGGGTAGAGCTGAGTAGGGTTGATTAGTTGTAGGGGCCAGCAGCAATAAGCAGGTTTAACACCTAACTAGCTGGAGCTCAGATACAGCACAACTCTCCAGATTAACGTTCCGCCATCACCTGTTTTGAACAGGTTAATGGATAAGAAAGGTGTTTCAGCACAGGTGCTGGCAATCATACATTAAGAGGGAAGTCCAGGAGCAGAGCATTCTGTCCCTCCTGGAGAGGGTCATGTTAGGAGGTATGGAGTCTACAGCGCCATACAGAGGAGGGGGACCACCCGGAGGTGCACACAGGCCCTCTCCTCTGTTGAAACACCCCTGCTCCAAGGCTTGATAAATCTGAGTCATAGTCTTGCAACATTGAATTAAACACTATTTGTGTTGTAAACTTGTGCAGGGTTATACAGTAGCATCACAAGTCATACCCCTTTAACAAGCTACATTTAACTTTTTGGTTGCTGTTTTTGTTGCAATTTGCTATTCCATGCCCCTACTTGCTTTGGCCATGTCTGCACCCCTACTGTCTGCATCTGCATGTCCATTCCAGCCACAGTCCCTGCCTGCTAAGTCCAGCTTTTGCCTCCAAAAACACATGCATTGCGGAAAAGAAACATGTGCACTAAAAAAGTCTGCTACTTGCAGACAGGAAAGACACATCTTACTCTGAATAATGCCCCATGTATGCAATTATCTGTGCAATTCTATCATTGGTTTTCATTAGTTTTGTTGTAATTTTCCATGGACATAATATTGTGTATAACCTAGAGATGAGAGGTTCTGGTTTGGAAAAATCTGACAGTACCGAATTTTGGATTACCATATAGAATCGAGTCATGGCTCAGTTTATTCCACAAATTCGGTTAGTAAAATGAGGCAAAATGTAATTTTCAGTAGTGGTCATTGGTAAGAATTGGAGGTGGGTGGAAAAGAAGGCATCTTTAATCTGCAATACAGGCTCCTCCTGTATATGTTCATTTGGACATCTGCCAGCAAGCGGTGAAATACTTATTGGGTGTTGTGGCTCTGTCAGCTGCATGCAAATAATAAATAAAAGCTGAAAGATATTTTTCTGGCTTAAAAATATTCTCAAGTCTCAAACTTTATAATATAGATTTTCGGGTAAGATTGTGTGTGTTTGAGGGACAGTGTATATCTACCCGGAAGGGATCAAATACTGTATTTATTGGGTGTTGCAGCTCCATCAGCTGCACCTCAAAATTATAAGATCTGAAAGAAGACAAGTCTTTTAATAAAACTGCAGGGAAACGGTAACAGTCCCTCGTTTCCCTATCACATTGTATATTAACTCTGTGCGGTGGCAGGTACAACTTCAAGTACAACAGTTTTACTCCTGTCCTGGTGTAAATCAATCTTGAATCGGTCCATAGAAGAACAGGAGCACCCCAGTGCTAGTTACATAGAAACATAGAATATGACGGCAGATAAGAACAACTTGGCCCATCTAGTGTGCCTCTTTTTAACTGTTGTTACCTCCAACCCTATTTGATCCGTATTTCTTTGTAAGGATACCCTTGTGTCTATCCCATGCATGTTTAAATTGCTCTACTGTCTTAGCCTCTACCACCTCTGATGGGAGGCTATTCCACTTTCCCACTACCCTTTCTGTGAAGTCATTTATTTGCCAATTTCAAATGAACCTACCTCAATCCAGTTTCAATGCATTCTCTGGCAGTCATAGTTCTTTAACATCTACTTTTAAAAAAGGTAAAGGGGTAAGAATAAGGTGCAAGAAAGGACACTCCAAATCTATACAATGTTTGAAATCTTTAAGAAAACATCACCTCTAACTATGAAGGGAAAAGTTATTGTTGAAAAATTTAAAATTGCCAACATGCCATATACCACATGCAGTGGCAAAGAAAGGCCCAGACCATGTCCTTTATTTGCAAGATGTGCTCTGATTACTGCTCTTTCAAGCACTAGAAGGCCAGTAAGGCATCTTCTGTAACCTCTCATGCACCATTCGCTTGCTCTCAGTCTAGATGTGTCACCTCTGAAACAGGTAAATCAGTGCACAAAAGAGCACTAAAGCTAAAGAACAAGCTGTGTATTCACATTTCACAGATTCCTGAGGATTGTCAAAGATGGTGTCCTGCTATCCCCCCCCCATTTTCTAAGGAGGGAATCTGGCCACACCTCCCCGCTTTGGCCATGCCCCCTCCCAGTACCAAGGCCTGGAAGAGCTGTCAGCAACCATGTGTGCGAGTCTGACACTAATCCTAGAGACGTTACTTCCACCATTTCTGAACCCTCTGCAAATGTGGGGATTGTTAGTAGTAAAAGTAATGATGTTGATGGTTTAGACATAGAAATTGAGGATGCTACCTTGGAAGTTGCAAATAGGCAACAGGATGAGGGGGATAATTGTGTACCTGCCACTAATGAGGATGATGATTAATGTGGGCAAGAACAAGTTAATAAAATTCAGGAGGACTGTATGTCAACCACCAATAGAAGCACTTCATGCCAGTCATAAGAAGCATATTGTCCTACCTGGGCATAAGACCAGAAAACCACCCCTTCCATGTGGAATAGTTTTCCCAAATCCTGACATTTGTCAAGGCATCTGTAGCACTTGTAGTGCCAAAGTAAGTAGAGGTAAATACATTAACCATCTAGGCACCTCCTCCCTGTTAAGTTAAGGCCCCCATATATCAGCAATCAAAAAAAAAAGCAATGCACAGGTTCTGAGATTTTTTATCCCAAATTTCTAGATTCTATAATCCACCAATCCGTGCCCATACATTACATATATTTTTGAGTGATTTCAGCAACTACAGATCTAACAATCTTAAAAGACTCAGCAGTTTACTAGAATTGGTCTGCAAATCAGCTAATTGTTACCATACACTAGCAATCTACTGCCCCAATTGATCTGTGAAATACACCATGTTGGACAACCTGATTTAACAATCCCAATCGATTTTTGGTCTGAGTCTGCGATCTGTGATGCTCATATATTGCAGATTAATGTATACAATCGTCTGCAAACTGGCAAATTGCCCCAATCAATTGCTGATATATGGGGCTCTTTTTATTTTTTTGCAGTGCGTTATTTCAAGTTGTTTATCAAAATCTGGAAGATCAAATATAATAACAAGCAGTCTAGCATCAGCTACCAGCAGCATGGATAGATACCAAAACAATCAATCTCCACCGCCAACACCTTATTCATCAACCTCCTCATTATCGATTGTAGGTACAGTAGTCCTCCCACATCCAACTTGCAAAGGCAAACTGACTCCTCTAATGCAATTTACGAATCTCAAGAAAAATCATTACGTGCAAGGGATGCTGCTGCTGGGGGTGAGTCTTCATCACAAAATAATCATTTGCAAGAGCAGGAATGGAGAACCTTCGGCCCTCCAGCTGTTGTTGAACTACACATCCCAGCATGCCTTGCAACAGTTTTTGCATGGCTAAATAGCAAAACTGTAGCAAGGCATGCTGGTATGTGTAGTTCAACAACAGCTGGAGGGCCGAAGGTTCTCCATCCCTGTGCAAGAGGAACCAAGTATGACAGCTGACAACCTGTTGCACAGCAAATCACTGAAGCCATAATGGCTATTTTAGTATTAGATCTGCATCCAATATCTGCCATCAATGAATCGGGTTTTTCCTAATTAGTAGAGGTCATGTGTCTCTGCTACGAAATTTCATCTTGATTGCATTTTTCCAGAACAGCAATACCTCATCTGTATCGGTACATTAATCAAAAAGTTATTCTTTGCTTAGAAAATAGCATTGTTCCAACTATCCACATAACTACGGATATGTGGACAAGTTTTACTGGTCAAACTACAGATTACAAGATTATGACAGCCCACAGGGTGGGTGTGTCACCTTCAGCAGCAGTTGTATCTAACACACAATGCCAGTTTATTCACAGGCAGGCTGCGTGCTGCATCACTGGCTTCACAAAGAGGCATACTGGTGCTAATATACTGGAAATACTCAGGAATGTGATAGCAAAATGGCTTACTCCCCCTAAGACTCCCTTCAGTATTTGTCATTTAAATGAACATTGAATGAGCATTGCAACTGGGTGACTTTCATCATGTACCATATTAGGTGCACACAATAATCTTGGTGGTTCAAAATTTCTTAAAATATAACAGGTCCATGCAGGAGATGCTGATTGCGGCCTGTATAATGTCTTTGCATTAACAGAATTCAGCAACCGCACATAGGAGATTGCAGTATCTGCTAGAACAGTTTGATTTGCCATGCCACCAACTGAAGCAGAGGTTCTCAAACTCGGTCCTCAGGAGCCCACATAGTGCATGTTTTGCAGGTAACCCAGCAGGTGCACAGGTGTATTAATTACTCACTGACACATTTTAAAAGGTCCTCAGGTGGAGCTAATTATTTCACTTGCGATTCTGTGAGGAGACCTGCAAAACATGCACTGTGTGGGCCCCCGAGGACCGAGTTTGAGAACCTCTGAACTGAAGGAAGAGGTAGTAACCAGGTGGAATTCCTCCTTTTATATGCTTCAGCAACTAGAGGAATAGTAACAAGCCATCAAGATGTACAAATCAAGCCATGATATAAGGAGAGGGGGGACATGTTACATAAGTGCAACACACTGGAGAGTACTCTTGGTTTTATGCAAGCTACTGAAACCATTTGAAATTGTAACCTATGATGTGAGTTCAGACACTGCCAGCCTGAGTTAGGTTATACCCTTAATTAAACTACTGGAAAAGCAGATAGGGAAGCTGAAGGAAGAGATGAAACTAAGCAAGTTTGCTAAGTTTGTTGGACTTGTAGATCCAGTTCTTTGTCAGGACCAGAGGGTTTGCAATATCTTGCATTACGACAACTGGTCAGGCTTAAAAGAAATCCCCACACATATTGAAACATATACTTTGGCTTAATCTGATACAGTGAACATAAATAGAATGGTGGAGTGGAGGATTACCTTAATGATAATGTACAATTTAGCATCTCACACAGTCCCTTTGAATGCTGGGAGGAAAATAAGGCAATTTGGAGCCCCTTGTAAAATTAGCTATGGTTTACTTTAAGCTGCTCACCCTCCACTATGTCCTCAAAAAGAGTGATTAGCAAGGTCAGGAATCTTGTAAGCCATTAGTGTAGGAGGATAGTTTCAATAAATGTAGAAAAACTGATGTTCATCAAAAGTAATGACAAATTTTATTTGTAAGACGTGCTGTCATTTGCCGAGACTGTAACTGTGGATTCCAGTGGCAATGAGTTAATATTGTATGATGATGATATTAACAGTGATGAGAGTGATGATGACGATGATGACATCTTCAACTTTGAGGATGATTAACACTGTTAGTTCTAAGCCCATTGGTAGCTTAGTTTAACCAAACCACCAAAATATTTTCTTTTGTGGAGGCCCAAACAAACCAAGCACTTCAGCCACAAAAGTGGCAGTCCCTGTCGCTGAAGTGCTTGCTTGGTTAAACTGTGCATGTTCTTTTTAATATACAAAATAAGAAAGAGAGGAATCAAGTACAATTACATCATGTACCACTTTCTATTATGGGCTTTGCCAACTTTACTGATTTAGTGTAAAGACTATTGATAGGTGTGTACTATTTTGTGGTGTACACAGTTGGTAAATAGTAGACACCAGTAGAAGAGAAGTGTTGGAGACACACCAGCCAGATAGACTTAACAAGGAGCTTTGGGTTTATTGTACTGCACAGGATTTGTATAGCCATGCTGACAGTTACACAGACAAGAAGCAGAGATGGAGTGGAGCATACAGAGGACCAGCCTTTCTTGTATGTTAACAGACAATGCAGAATATCACAGGGTCCCCCACAGAGCTGAGTATTACATATCCATGTAGTATTGTGGCACTCAAACACAGTAGCAGGATGGTGCCTTGCATGCACAGAAGACCTAATGGTGGCCATCTTTGTAAAGGATAGGTTAACTGTGGAAATGCTTGATTGAAGTTAATGGTAAAGCACATGACCACTGAACTGAGTCAAATCAACTGACACTTTATTATAAGTAAAAGATTAAACAATTATACTGAGCTTCAACTAAGTGTTCAGGCAATACAGGTTATTGCGCTTCTTAACATATGGTGTTATTCCAAGGAGTCCCTGCCACTATCAACACCTGGATAATCAAGGAAATGTACAGTATGGACACTATATGCTGCAGTCTTATGTCCCAATGCAAGGCTGAGAGTTTTATGTAGTAACCCCCAGTATTTAATTTGGAATATAGTTGGTGGCCATTAGACCTTAACCCCATATTAGGTTAGTCTTAGTTCCAATGTAACATAAATAATCATTGTCTTACACATGTGCATATAACTGAAACACAGATAGTGATGTGTCTTGGAATTTCCAGTGTTACACAAATAGATTCTAACATCGCCTAGTAGGGACATGTAAAAGACATTATAAGATGGAGTCATTCAGGTAACAATCCACCCTTGGCCTTTACATGTCATTAAACATAATAGTATTTGGTGATATCATCATACTGCCGGGGAAGACATTTAGGTAGGACCGTCTCAATACAAACACCAATTTTATCACTATATAAATTATAATGAGAAACACTTTCACACCTTCACATAAACTACTGTGTATGATTCCTCCTACCCATCTACTCCATCCCTTAAATCAATTTGAAAGGTTTAACCAATTGAACCATCCTCCTTCCAAATCATGTTCTGGTTCATTGTGTTCCTTACTTAAAACTTCTAACTTTCTTTATATGTGCATCTGTAGGATCACTTAAATTAGGTGGTTCATTGCTGCAGCAGGCAGGTCCCACTAGTTGACATGGTATTCGGATGATAGGTTGACAGTTAATAGGTCGACACCAAATGGTCAACATGCATATGATCAAGAGGTTCAAATGGTCGACATGACAATGATCAATACAGTGTATGGTCAACATCAGAGTTTTTTTTTTTCTACATTTTTTCAACTTCTTCATACTTAACCTTCCATGTGGACTACTTGGCCGAAGCATGGTGAGCAAATTGGTACACTAATTGGGATTGCACGTGCTGCAAGGTTGTGTGAAAAGAACAAAAAAATATATTTTGTTCACAAATTTGACTTTTGTATGCAGATATTAAAGACATATATAACAACATTGTATTCCTTTCATACAATTTCACATTGTGTACTGTACAATATATATAAAGCAATTTTATATAAAAGATATGGGATGTGAAAGAAGATAGCCAAAAGCATCCAGAAACAAAGGATTTCTGCCACCCACTAAAGGGGGCTTTACACGGCACCACAATCGGGACCAACTGATAGCATCCATCCTTCCCCTCTCTGTATCCATCATCTGTTTTACCTCATGCAGAATCAACCCCATCACCTCCTCATAGGGGAGGACCTTGCCTTTTAGGGATATCTGACACTGTGCAATACACGTGTGAACTCTAACTGCTAAGCTTACTGGAAAGATGGTGTTCAAATCAAATCTCCTATACCTTTTGGATGTTCCATAAACCCATTCATGGTAATTCAGCCCCGAAAGACAAAAGATACGTATGGCATTTGATACTGTTTTGGAAACCTTTATTTAACGGGACACTCATGCAAGAAATGGTCCATTGTCTCCACCTCCCCTATACATTCCTCTCATGGGCAACCACGGTCATTGGCACATCTAGACATGAGGTTCTCTTTCACAAAATGCCTTCCTTGGAAGGAGGCTATGTCTCTAAACTACAGTGGGATCCTCTGTGAATTAATCAGATTCAACCCAGCTGTGCAAACACCTACCGGGCAGTCTCTCAGGGATAGCGGTACATGGAAGTGTGTTTGCAGAATTCTCTTCCCAAACTCTCTTCTGGAAAAGTTTATCACTTCACCCAGCTCCAAGCCCCCCATCGCGTTGTCACTTTCAAGCACTGGATCACGTAGATTGGGAGCTATCCATGCTGGACTCTGAGACCCTTCACTTGTCCACCATCTAGCCATAGACTGAGGAAGGGAGACACAAATTCCTTGAACCATTCTATCCATTGAGGGGGAGTCTCTAAAATAATGAATTACACTCACCGACAATTCAGTTTCTTCAAAATGCTCCATGGCAGCCCTTACAGTGGGTAAGTCCTCCAGTTCCCTAGAGATAGACAGAAAGTTTTTTCCACAGAGACCTCCCACCTGGTGTACATAAGCTAGCTCCTCCTGTTCCCCTGTGTCTTTTGAGCGTCTCTTCATCAACACCTCTGTGGAAAAAACACAATCAGTGGAGGGCAATCTAAAGGCTGCCATGGAGCATTTCAAAGAAACTGAATTATCGGTGAGTATAATTCATTATTTTCTTCTTCAGTCTCCATGGCAGCCCTTAAAGTGGGATGTACCCAAGCTTAAATATACGGGAAGGGCTTGACTGATACAGTCAAGATGCTAGAATATGCTGCAATTCTTATTTATTTAACTCTTCCTGGAGTACTTGACTTCCAAAGTGGGGGTCCATAACATGTAAGGCATAATGACTTGTAGATGTGTGTATTGAGGACCAAGTTGCTGTTCCACAAATACCCTTGGTTGAAGCCTGAGCCTTCCTTTCCCATGACATAGATATTGCCATAGTTGAGTGTGTATTTACAATAGTTGGAACATTACGTCCTTCTTTCTTATAGCCGAAGATGATTACCTCTCTGATCCATCTTGAAATAGTCTGTTTAGTTGGTAAGCAACCTTTTTTTACTGCAGGAATAATGAACAGCTTTTGTTTTTCTGAAATCTTCCACCCTCTTCAAATAATTCGATATAGCTCTTACTAGCTCTATCTTGTGCAGTTTCCTCTCCTCCTCGTTCTTCGGTTGAGGGAAGAAAGTAAATAACGTAATCTGATTCAAATGAAAAGATGATACAACTTTCTGAAGAAATGCCGGATTCGTCCTTAACATGACCCTATCTGCTAATATGTTTAAGAATGGTTCTTCTGCCCATAAGGCCTGCACTTCACTTACTCTTCTTGCTGATGTAATTGCAATGAGAAAAACCAACTTCCAGGTTACGCATTTCAAAGGCATCTCCTGTAGTGGCTCAAATGGAGCTGGCATCAAGTATTTACTATTACATTTAAATGCCATGGGGCTACAAAAGATCTTATTTGCTGATGGATTCTCTTTATGGCCTAGCAGAATATCTTGATTTAATGGTTCTTATCCCAATTTTCTTTCCAATAATACACTTAAATCGGAATTCTGTACTTTGAGAGTTGCCACTGCCAAACCTTTCATAAATCTGTATATAAAAATTGTAGGACTTGAGGCATTTCTCCCTGATCCAAACCATGTTATGAAAGTCTTCCAAATTTTATAGTATGCTTCTGAGGAAACTCTTTTTCTTGCCTTTAATAAGATTTGAATGACCTGATCAGAAAGTCCCTTCTGTTTTAGAGATGATCACTCAATTTCCACACAGTTAAACTGAGAAATGCTATGTTTGGATGAAGTTGTGGTCCCTGCATCAACAGATCCGTCCTGAATGGTATAATTCAGGGTTCCTCTATTGACATATCCAGGGCTGTTAAAAACCATGCCCTTATCGGCCAATAAGTCACAACTGAAATTATCTCTGCCTGTTCTCTGATCTTTTTCAGTATGCGAGATATCAGAGGAAATGATGGAAAAACACAAAATACTGGAGGTGAAACATCCATTTTACTGACCGAGCATCTATTGCTTGAGTCCTTGGTATAGGGTATCTGGAAATGAACTGAGGAAGTTTTTTGTTTGTTTGTTTGTTTGTTTGTTTGTTTGTTTTGTTTGTTTGTGGCATTCCAAATCTCTTTACTATTTCTTTGAATATTTGTGCATTCAATTCCCATTCTCCTGATTGCACTTCCTTTCTGAGAAAATTGTCACATTCTCTACACCTGGTACATGACTGGCTAAAAGTAATGAAGATGATTTCCTGCCCATGTCACAATGTTCTTTATCTTGCCCATAAGACTACTGCTTTTGGTGCCACCCTGACGATTCACGTAGGCCACCACTGTCATATTGTCTGAAAAAATCTTCAGGTGAGAGCCCTTGATTTGTTCTTGGAAGAAAATTATTCCTCTCCATACTTCTCTAATTTCCCTTTGATTTGAAGATATTAATCTCTCCTTTGAGGGCATTGTCCCTTTGTAACTAAATGCAACAGATGTGCTCCCCAGCCTTTGAGCTTGCGACTGATAATCTTAGGAATTGTGGCTGTTCTAGTGATGTTGACCTGTCTCCTTTTTAATATCTTCCACCACTGTAGTGAATTCTTTGTGCATTGCTCCAGTTTTATGTGATAATGTAGAGATAGTCCTCTGCGACTGAATTTTAGACTCTTCCATTGGAGCACCCTTATCACCATCTTGCCCATGGTATGACTCCTAGAAGGAACAAACCTGTGCGTAACTGTATTTTGTTGCACCTGTGTATCAATGTGACTTTTGGATCTTTCTGTATCTTTCTTCTGAAACTGTGATTTCTTACTGAACAAAATTTGTTTGTACTCCGTTAATTGTCTCTTTTCCCAATTTATTATTAAGGCCTGATCCCGACTTCTTTGCACTTCTTGCTCTATTCTTCCCAAAATGAATATATAGTCGAGATATGGCCAAACTGACATCCCCTTTATTCGTAGATGGTCTATTAGTGTCGTAACACCTTTGTGAATATCTTCTGTGATATTGCTAGACCAAAAGAGAGGCATGTGAACTGAAAATGTCTGTTTAGTATACAAAATCTTAAATATTTTTGATGTTGGTGTCCAATTGGTAGATGAAAGTATGTGTCTCTTAGGTGTAACGAGATTTAAAAAAAAATCCTTTTTTATGTTAATTAAAATGGTCTTTAAAGTTTCCAACACTGCATTCTTTTTGTCAAATTTCCTTGCCTCTGTGGTAGGTCCGCTGGCACTTGACTATTCATCAACCATTTATTTTTACCGCTCTCCCCCCGTGTTTCACAGGCTTCTGAACCATAGCCACCTCGCATCCCAGGTTAACCTCTATTCCCACTGGCCTAATAGGGATCTCTGCTACCCACTCACAGCTCAGCTGTTTTATTGGGAGCCGCATCTCTCCTCTACACTTCCCCGTCAGATGGTTTCCCTTCGGGGATCTCCGTTTCCTACCAGCAGAGATCCCTAATGTGAGTCCAGCTGACGTGGCTGGACGTGGGTCTTTTAGGTATTTGTACAGCAGTAACTTGTGCAATAAATAGCTATATCATCCCAGTACCTAAATATGAGTGGGCAGTCCCACCAAACATGAAGGAAGGAGCCTATATCTCCACATTTGCACCAACAAAGGTTAGGTTGCGGAATTAGATAGAGTGCAATCTCATGGGAACCTTGTACCAATGGGCATATATTTTCTAGATATTTTCAAGGATCAGAGGGGCCCCAACTATATGCCACTTAGTGTCCAGCAGGGATGTGAGCATCAAATCATCATGGAGTTATTGGGGAGAGACAGACCGTGGTGTGTGTGGGGGAGGAAGGAGAGATATACATATTTATATATCTGTATACTGTAGATAAATAAAAATATATATATTTATTTAATAACAGTTTATTATATAGCGCAGCAAATTCCGTTGCTCTGAGGGGGGCCCAGAGATATCACTGAACCAGGCCCCAAGATGTCTGTTGACGGCCCTTGGTGTATCCAAAACAAACACATAAGTATTGTGCATAGAAATTAAAACCATGACATCAGTGGTCTCCTGCTATCAGTAATTGGTAGGGTAAACCCGAATTATGTGGACCAGACGTCAGGGTATGTATGGTCAGGACCCAAATTGGCATGATGAGTGAACTCACAAGTTTGCTTACAGAATAGTGTTTGAGATAAATAATATCATCATTTTGACTGATAGAAATTAATGTCCAAAATTTGCCTGTGTGCCAATTTCTCACTGGAATTGTATAAAGAATTATACCATTACAGGGCTTGCCGCTATGCGAGCTGAAGACAAATGATGGTGCCTAACTGTGCAGAGAGAAGTGAATCTTCTGTCAGCGTTAGGCACAGAGTATATCGGCCAATCTGAACTCTATAATACTGGGTCTTCCTAGGGGGTCTCCCACCAAAGTACTGACCCAGCCCATCATTGCTTAGCTTCCAAGATCGGACAGATTCGGGCGTTTACAGTGTGGTATGATAGTAGAAAAAGGAATATGATCTCTACTCTGGGATCACTGATGAGAGTTCACGGAAGAAAAGATATGAAAATATATATATATAAAATAGTAAATAGAGAATGGTAGAAAATAGATAGGCGGATCTGCTGCCAGCGTTAGACAGAGGTAAGTATATGGTGCTTTGCCGAGAAGCTTCGGTGTACCAATGACTTGATGGTGAGAGTACAGAAAAATTAGTAACAAGAATAGATGTCAGATGTGTTGATTCGTAGGCAAGTCCTATACAGGAGTTAATGCACGATAATTATGTGCTATTGTTACATAGGAAAAAGATAGTGTGCTATCACAGAGCAATATATGTCTTGCTATGACGATTTCAAGCACCTGTCATAATATTCAGTAAGCAGGATTCAATACAGCATAAATGATTTTCACAAAATAGAGAGAAAAACAGCAAAAGAACTGTGAAAAAAAGACAGATTTTGCCAATGACTATAGGCAGAATGAAGTTAGGTGGAACAATGCATACAAAATCTAGTTAATAATGGTTCTGTAGATCTGTCCTATTAACCACAGAGCAGAATTTCCTGCAACAGGTAATATTTCACAAGGCAACAAATGTTTTGAATGTTTCACAGAGCTATGAGATAGCAACAAATATAGCAGTGCTAGAAGATCCAATGTCTCATTCAATGTGAGGATTCCACAGTTCTGCGGTACATAATATCTCATTAGCATTCTTTTTTTATAATGTCAGCCATATAAAATTTGTAACATTTTATGTGTGCTGTAGCCATTTTCTGGTCCATTGATATGTGCTGTTACTATCTAAAAAATGTGTCCCTTCTCCTGAATATTATTATCACTCCCATAAAACCTGTATCATCCTAGGTATGCAGACGTAACCTATACGCACATTCACACCTCTATGAAATAATTGACACTGGTAACCAAATTGCCAAATTAAAATAATGTCAGCTTTTATTGAATGACAAAAAGGGGAGTGGGGGTGTGGTGGCCAGAAAGGGATGGCCTATTTAAGCAGTACTTTTAAATGTTTGTGTAAACCCAAAACCAATAAAAACCGATATATAGTAGCAAAGCTAATCAACTAAATTGACAAAGGAGGGTGGAGCCCAGTGTCCATTTACAACTTGAAAGGGATTGTGAATTGGCCTACTGCCACCTCAACACCATAAGAGTGGTGACCCATTGACCACCCTACCCTTACCCAGCTTGAGATGCATTGCTGACTTATAAACTCTCTAGTTAAAAGGAGGGACCAATGGAGCCCCCACTCATCACAGAGCCATTACCCTTCTACAACTATTTACTGGTTCAAGACATCTCAGGGATCCCCTTATCATTCAACCAATGGCTATAATCTTAGGCCGTCCCATCTGCCAAGGTTAATAGAACTCCTCCACCATACCATAACTCAATCTCAACTAAAACCTGAAGAATCTATCCAAAAGACAGGCAGAGATAACCTAAAAATGAGCAGGAAGGACCTCCTGAGCATCTAATGCCCTCAATGCCTCATTTAAGTCCTCCAAAAAATGCACACTCCTTGCTCACTGATATAATTGTGGCTCCCTAAATTAAATTCTGGGTGTGGAACCACAAATCCCCCTGCTGAGACAAACGCACTCCACACAACCAAATTGATCTTGTGATGAACCAATTCAATTGCAGGTGGATGCACAGCCACTCTCCACTGAAGTTGTGGAATAATTACAGACCAACCCACATGAATAAACAGAAACCATCCCATTATCACTAATATGTCTCTTCTGATGGTAGTATGCAAAGCCAGGCAGGTCTGTGTTGTTATATTGTTTCCCCCAATATGAATGATCATGATGAGAGTAAAACCCAGTCTCCACACCAGGTTGTGAACATCCACATAAAAGCAGTCCACTGGAAACCTCTAAGTCCAATCCAGCGTACCAATGCTAGTTGTGAAAAGGACACCAAGTCGACAGCTGCTGGGAACCTGGCAGCCCAGTAAATAAATAAGTGACCCACAAACCATATGGGAAGGTCATCAATCTGAAGGCTTAATGCAACAAAGAAAATACACAAATGAACAAAAGAAAACCTTAATAACCCCCCAAACAAACACCAATCACACCATCAATTTAAAACCCTGCAGCAAACTAATGAAACCCCATAACAAAACTCACTAACCCTAACACTGAAAACCTAATACCACCAAAACCATACATGCAACGTGTATGTACAGCTAGAGTGGATGGGATATACTGTATGTGTGAGTTGGGAGGGACAGGGCTGGAGCAGAATCCTGGCTTGACGAGGGCAAAACCCCCAAAACCTTTCCAATGAGTATACTACCCAAGGCTTAATGCACCCATCAGGAAACAAAAATTCCTCAAGACCCCCATCAAAGATGGCAAGTAGCTAATCCTCAAATCAGGAACTCTGTTCCAGGAAAAGTTTTAACACACCCTGGAAACACATTAGAATCAAATGTACCTCCAAAATACATTAGATTTCAACTGGTCCAATGACCGAATCTTGTAGGCCGACCACCCAGCCACAGCTGCCGATGGTGCCGCATCAGTCCCGGATGAATGCATCACAAAGTCTCCCGGAGAAAACCCCAAGGCCAGAACACAGTGCTGGTGACCAGTAACTAATCAAGATGAAATAAACCAGGCACCAGTAGTACCTGGACACACAAAAAGGATGGTAGTGGCTGAGCTAATAGAGAAATCAGTATCAGTAAGAAGTGTGCAGCTAGTGGGATGGAGGGTTCCCCTGATCCCTCAAGGTAAAGGCTACAAGAAAAAGGTGTATATCCCAGCGCAAAACTTCTAATTGTTAACAATACAATAACAAATGTATCATAAAATAGTATTTTAATATACAATTTCACAGAATAAGGTTAGCTGGTATATAGACAGACAAGAATACCAGTATAAAGACAGACAAGACACTGCAACATAAATAGTTACAAAATGGAAAAAAAAAATCAACATAATAAATAAAATGTAAAAATTAAAAACTTCAAAATTAAAAAATTAAGCAGGAAAATCAAAGGTGGGACTCCAAATGTAGTTATAAGGATAAATTCACAGCACTCTGATAACAAAGTCATTTGTCCATATTTGTAGTGGTATTGATCCCTAATAACCAAAATGATATATCCAAAGGGTAATGGGAATAGTCATATAACAGTGAGGATGGTAATTCCAAATGGGACTTACGCTCAATAGATATAGGATTTTCTTCACACAGGAAGCACAGGTGTATACTTATAAGAAGGAGGGGGGGTTGCCCACAAGACTAGAACATCCATTTATGTTAGGCAAAAGGTCCTGGCAATTCCTTAGCTCCTCTTACCAACATTTAACTTTGCTGCTTCTTCAGGCAATAGAGAATGAGCTCCCCCCCCCCCTCCACCCCTTCCTTATTATGGATTGTATTAATTACACAGCTGAACCACAGCAACCTGCGTGACATCACTTTTGGTCATGTCAACTTCTGGTCAGTGACTCGCAAACATCACTTGTGGTTGCACTGTCTCTGGAAAAGTCAGGCCTTAGACATAATGGGGGGAATTCAAATGTTTGAAAAGTCGGTTAGGTGTCTATTTTTTCCTGTCTATTAGATAGGAAAAAACAGAAAACCAACTGACTTTTCAAACAATTGAATATCCCCCAATATGTCAGTCAAGCTGTGTATAGAGATTCCATATTATTAGATGGCTCCATTTTATTAGATGGATGTTTCAATGAACAGAAATGGTGTACACACACTGGAATTGAGATTGGAACTGAATACCACATATTAGAATATAATACTCATTTCTGGCTGAAGTCCTTATTTCATTGCAAAGGTTCTCGGGAAATGTAGTGTAGGAGAGAAAAAAAAACATTTAAAAACATTAAAGGACAAACAAAAAACATAAAGATAAAATATTTTTGAGAATGAAAGATAAGGCCATCAGTTAGAATTACAACAAATGGCTAATACCCTAATGGATCATATTTCAACATATAAGGAGAAGATTTTAACAGAACACATACCCTGATGCAGATGATACTCTGGATGTTTTTTTAGAATTGGTGAGGACACAACATCACCAACCAGATACTGCAACAAAGCCAAAATTACATCATAACCATCCACAACCCCAGACGAAGAAAAGAAGTTAATCTACAAACGGGGAATGTGAGGTAGAACAAAGACAAAACAAAAAAAGAATAAAAAGGAGTTTTCAATTTAAGTCAACAGATCCTTCCTTACCAGTCCACAAATGTATCCTGAATAAACGAAACGTGTTGGAGCCAGAAGAGTCTGGCAATCACAGAGCAGACTTCTGGAAGTTTAGCAGTAACGTCACTTCCAACGGCCGACTGCGGCCAGGGGCACCTCGGATCTCCCAGTGCTGAAGCGCTCGTGAGTTAGGGTAAGATAGGGACTGGTAAAAGGAAAACCCTCTTACACAGCCTACCAGCTCTCACCAAAAACCCCCAAAAGGGGCGGTATAACATTGATTATATTAACCAATTCCCTTTTTTTTTTTTTTTTTTTTACAGGTGCCACCTAAAACTTACTAGCACTCATATATCTTTTATACATTACCATTTCTTTAATGAGCAGCTGTTTATCAACAGCGCAGAATTATTTTCATTTATTTTGACAAGTATCCTATTAATTCTGTAGCTTATCACATTAAACATGCATTATACACACAGACACATCTCACATGGGCAGAAAAGAAATAATATAGAAAATGTGTTTTCGAATTGCAAAACACCTGCAGTAATATCGTCAGACGATGAAAAATTCTACACCCAATTCCTAAAATTAGAAAAATTATATATGCAAGAAGCCAAACAATATGATCCCAATGGGATTGAGGATGGGTATGGGTCATTGGGTCGACTCAACTTAGGTCTACAGTCATTGGGTCGACCACGATAGGTCAACATGTGTTAGGTCGACAGGGTAACTAGGTCGACATGGTCATTAGGTCGACCAGTACTAGGTCGACAGGTGAAAAGGTCGACATCAGTTTTTGGATTTTTTTGGTGTAGTTTTCTTTGTAAAGTGACAGGGAACCCCAAATAGTGTACTCTGTCCCCTTGCGTGGCTTGATTCACTCGCCATGCTTTGGACAAGGTGCCTCGCTTCGCTCAGCACAGGTTACCATTCCAATCGTTGTCCGCGTGGATCGACAAGTATGGAAAAATAAAAAACCTATAAAAAAAAAAATTAAAATTCATGTCGACCTTTTGACCTGTCAACCTAGTACAGGTCGACCTAATGACCATGTCGACCTAGTTACCCTGTCGACCTAATGCATGTCGACATATAGTGGTCGACTCAATGATTGTTGACCTAGTGACCGTCTCCCCTAAGGATGATTAAAACCCCCACCTTTGATCCCACGCAAACCGAATTTCATTCCAAATGGAATGATATACTGGATGAATGCTCAACAAAACTAATCAAACTGATTATTGAAGATAGAAAGGAATCATTGGATCAAATAAATAAGAGCATTAGTATGATAGAGAACAAATTCGAAAGATTAACAGGTATGGAAGATTTTAAAAAACTTTATGACCATGACAAACACAAAATCACAAAAATTAGAAGAGACCAGAGAAAATGTAAAAGAGATAAGGATGCAACACAAAACCTAAAGGAGAGAAAAAATGGAAAGAGAACTTCAAATAGAATTTTCCAAAGGGGAGAGGACATACAAATTATAAACAGACAATATCACAAAAAAGACAAAACACAAACTACAAATATTAGACAGAAATACAGAAGACCTACAACCACAATGAACAAAGATTAAAGAAACCATTAATTAAGGAACAACCTATAACACCAAAGACTAACAAGAAATTATAAAACATTCAATGAAAGGAATTTCTTGTATGGAGAATTCAATATCTGGAGATAAAAAAATCCTTTCTACAGGGAAGAACAGCAGCACTACAAGAATAGAATACCAATTACCAGTCACTACTTCCCAGTATTACACAGAAATAACATGAACGAGGCACACAATCACCACAAGTCTTCAGAAAAAATTTAATGAAGTGGAATTACTGTGAAGAGCAAAAAGATGATAAAAGTGACTGAGACTTTTTTAGAGCTCACTCAAGCAACAGAGAAACCACCAGGCCAAATTCCATCTTACAAAAATAAAAATACTTGCTCTTCTATAGAAGGAGAGGAAAAAGAAGAGGAAGCAAGAAGAAGAACAAAATAACAACTGCATCAGAAGAAACAGTTATATATAATCTATGGGAACTTTCCAAAGTTCAGAACTCAGTTCTACAAAAAGGAGTAAAGTTTGCTCCCTAATCGAGAGTAAACCGATTTAATTTATACATTGATGCACAGAAGTTTGTTCGGAAACTCTGCATAAATTAATTTTACATGAAAGACCCCGTTACAAGTAGAGATGAGCGGGTTCGGTTCCTCGGAATCCGAACCCGCCCGAACTTCAGGTTTTTTTACACGGGTCCGAGCGACTCGGATCTTCCCGCCTTGCTCGGTTAACCCGAGTGCGCCCGAACGTCATCATCACGCTGTCGGATTCTCGCGAGGCTCGGATTCTATCGCGAGACTCGGATTCTATATAAGGAGCCGCGCGTCGCCGCCATTTTCACACGTGCATTGAGATTGATAGGGAGAGGACGTGGCTGGCGTCCTCTCCGTTTAGAAATAGATAGGAGAGTGAGAGTGAGACACTTCATTTACTGGAGCTTAGGAGGAGTACTCAGAGAGTGCAGAATTTTGCTGATAGTAGTTAGTTAGTTATACTAGTGACTGACCAGTGAGACCACCAGTGCAGTTTTATTATTATTTAATATAATCCGTTCTCTGCCTGAAAAAAACGATACACAGTGACTCAGTCACATACCATATCTGTGCTCAGCCCAGTGTGCTGCATCATCTATGTATAATATCTGACTGTGCTCACACAGCTTAATTGTGGGGGGAGACTGGGGAGCAGTTATAGGTTATAGCAGGAGCCAGGAGTACATATTAAACAGTGCACACTTTTGCTGCCAGAGTGCCACTGCCAGTGTGACTGACCAGTGACCTGACCACACTGACCACCAGTATATTGTGATTGTCTGCCTGAAAAAGTTAAACACTCGTCGTGTGACTTGTGTGGTGTTTTTTTATTCTATAAAAAACTCATTCTGCTGACAGACAGTGTCCAGCAGGTCCGTCATTATATAATATATACCTGTCCGGCTGCAGTAGTGATATATATATATTTTTTATATCATTATTTATCATCCAGTCTATACTAGCAGCAGACACAGTACGGTAGTTCACGGCTGTAGCTACCTCTGTGTCGGCACTCGGCAGTCCATCCATAATTGTATACCACCTACCCGTGGTTTTTTTTTTCTTCTTTATACATACTACATCTCATTATCATCCAGTCTATATTAGCAGCAGACACAGTACAGTACGGTAGTCCACGGCTGTAGCTATCTCTGTGTCGGCACTCGGCAGTCCATCCATAATTGTATACCACCTACCCGTGGTTTCTTTTTTCTTTCTTCTTTATACATACTACATCTCATTATCAACCAGTCTATATTAGCAGCAGACACAGTACGGTAGTCCACGGCTGTAGCTACCTCTGTGTCGGCACTCGGCAGTCCATCCATAATTGTATATCACCTACCCGTGGTTTTTTTTTCTTTCTTCTTTATACATACTACATCTCATTATCAACCAGTCTATATTAGCAGCAGACACAGTACGGTAGTCCACGGCTGTAGCTACCTCTGTGTCGGCACTCGGCAGTCCATCCATAATTGTATACCACCTACCCGTGGTTTTTTTTTCTTTCTTCTTTATACATACTACATCTCATTATCAACCAGTCTATATTAGCAGCAGACACAGTACAGTACGGTAGTTCACGGCTGTAGCTACCTCTGTGTCGGCACTCGGCAGTCCATCCATAATTGTATACCACCTACCCGTGTTTTTTTTTCTTTCTTTATACATACTACATCTCATTATCATCCAGTCTATATTAGCAGCAGACACAGTACAGTACGGTAGTCCACGGCTGTAGCTATCTCTGTGTCGGCACTCGGCAGTCCATCCATAATTGTATACCACCTACCCGTGTTTTTTTTTTCTTTCTTCTTTATACATACTACATCTCATTATCAACCAGTCTATATTAGCAGCAGACACAGTATGGTAGTTCACGGCTGTAGCTACCTCTGTGTCGGCACTCGGCAGTCCATCCATAATTGTATACCACCTACCCGTGGTTTTTTTTTTCTTTCTTCTTTATACATACTACATCTCATTATCAACCAGTCTATATTAGCAGCAGACACAGTACAGTACGGTAGTCCACGGCTGTAGCTATCTCTGTGTCGGCACTCGGCAGTCCATCCATAATTGTATACCACCTACCCGTGGTTTTTTTTTTCTTTCTTCTTTATACATACTACATCTCATTATCAACCAGTCTATATTAGCAGCAGACACAGTACGGTAGTTCACGGCTGTAGCTACCTCTGTGTCGGCACTCGGCAGTCCATCCATAATTGTATACCACCTACCCGTGGTTTTTTTTTTCTTTCTTCTTTATACATACTACATCTCATTATCAACCAGTCTATATTAGCAGCAGACACAGTACAGTACGGTAGTCCACGGCTGTAGCTACCTCTGTGTCGGCACTCGGCAGTCCATCCATAATTGTATACCACCTACCCGTGGTTTTTTTTTCTTTCTTCTTTATACATACTACATCTCATTATCAACCAGTCTATATTAGCAGCAGACACAGTACAGTACGGTAGTCCACGGCTGTAGCTATCTCTGTGTCGGCACTCGGCAGTCCATCCATAATTGTATACCACCTACCCGTGTTTTTTTTTTTCTTTCTTCTTTATACATACTACATCTCATTATCAACCAGTCTATATTAGCAGCAGACACAGTACAGTACGGTAGTCCACGGCTGTAGCTACCTCTGTGTCGGCACTCGGCAGTCCATCCATAATTGTATACCACCTACCCGTGGTTTTTTTTTCTTTCTTCTTTATACATACTACATCTCATTATCAACCAGTCTATATTAGCAGCAGACACAGTACAGTACGGTAGTCCACGGCTGTAGCTACCTCTGTGTCGGCACTCGGCAGTCCATCCATAATTGTATACCACCTACCCGTGGTTTTTTTTTTCTTTCTTCTTTATACATACTACATCTCATTATCAACCAGTCTATATTAGCAGCAGACACAGTACAGTACGGTAGTCCACGGCTGTAGCTACCTCTGTGTCGGCACTCGGCAGTCCATCCATAATTGTATACCACCTACCCGTGTTTTTTTTTTTCTTTCTTCTTTATACATACTACATCTCATTATCAACCAGTCTATATTAGCAGCAGACACAGTACAGTACGGTAGTCCACGGCTGTAGCTACCTCTGTGTCGGCACTCGGCAGTCCATCCATAATTGTATACCACCTACCCGTGGTTTTTTTTTCTTTCTTCTTTATACATACTACATCTCATTATCAACCAGTCTATATTAGCAGCAGACACAGTACAGTATGGTAGTCCACGGCTGTAGCTACCTCTGTGTCGGCACTCGGCAGTCCATCCATAATTGTATACCACCTACCCGTGGTTTTTTTTTTCTTTCTTCTTTATACATACTACATCTCATTATCAACCAGTCTATATTAGCAGCAGACACAGTACGGTAGTTCACGGCTGTAGCTACCTCTGTGTCGGCACTCGGTAGTCCATCCATAATTGTATACTAGTATCCATCCATCTCCATTGTTTACCTGAGGTGCCTTTTAGTTGTGCCTATTAAAATATGGAGAACAAAAATGTTGAGGTTCCAAAATTAGGGAAAGATCAAGATCCACTTCCACCTCGTGCTGAAGCTGCTGCCACTAGTCATGGCCGAGACGATGAAATGCCAGCAACGTCGTCTGCCAAGGCCAATGCCCAATGTCATAGTACAGAGCATGTCAAATCCAAAACACCAAATATCAGTAAAAAAAGGACTCCAAAACCTAAAATAAAATTGTCGGAGGAGAAGCGTAAACTTGCCAATATGCCATTTACCACACGGAGTGGCAAGGAACGGCTGAGGCCCTGGCCTATGTTCATTGCTAGTGGTTCAGCTTCACATGAGGATGGAAGCACTCAGCCTCTCGCTAGAAAACTGAAAAGACTCAAGCTGGCAAAAGCACCGCAAAGAACTGTGCGTTCTTCGAAATCCCAAATCCACAAGGAGAGTCCAATTGTGTCGGTTGCGATGCCTGACCTTCCCAACACTGGACGTGAAGAGCATGCGCCTTCCACCATTTGCACGCCCCCTGCAAGTGCTGGAAGGAGCACCCGCAGTCCAGTTCCTGATAGTCAGATTGAAGATGTCAGTGTTGAAGTACACCAGGATGAGGAGGATATGGGTGTTGCTGGCGCTGGGGAGGAAATTGACCAGGAGGATTCTGATGGTGAGGTGGTTTGTTTAAGTCAGGCACCCGGGGAGACACCTGTTGTCCGTGGGAGGAATATGGCCACTGACATGCCTGGTGAAAATACCAAAAAAATCAGCTCTTCGGTGTGGAAGTATTTCAACAGAAATGCGGACAACAGGTGTCAAGCCGTGTGTTGCCTTTGTCAAGCTGTAATAAGTAGGGGTAAGGACGTTAACCACCTCGGAACATCCTCCCTTATACGTCACCTGCAGCGCATTCATCATAAGTCAGTGACAAGTTCAAAAACTTTGGGCGACAGCGGAAGCAGTCCACTGACCAGTAAATCCCTTCCTCTTGTAACCAAGCTCACGCAAACCACCCCACCAACTCCCTCAGTGTCAATTTCCTCCTTCCCCAGGAATGCCAATAGTCCTGCAGGCCATGTCACTGGCAATTCTGACGAGTCCTCTCCTGCCTGGGATTCCTCCGATGCATCCTTGCGTGTAACGCCTACTGCTGCTGGCGCTGCTGTTGTTGCTGCTGGGAGTCGATGGTCATCCCAGAGGGGAAGTCGTAAGCCCACTTGTACTACTTCCAGTAAGCAATTGACTGTTCAACAGTCCTTTGCGAGGAAGATGAAATATCACAGCAGTCATCCTGCTGCAAAGCGGATAACTGAGGCCTTGACAACTATGTTGGTGTTAGACGTGCGTCCGGTATCCGCCGTTAGTTCACAGGGAACTAGACAATTTATTGAGGCAGTGTGCCCCCGTTACCAAATACCATCTAGGTTCCACTTCTCTAGGCAGGCGATACCGAGAATGTACACGGACGTCAGAAAAAGACTCACCAGTGTCCTAAAAAATGCAGTTGTACCCAATGTCCACTTAACCACGGACATGTGGACAAGTGGAGCAGGGCAGGGTCAGGACTATATGACTGTGACAGCCCACTGGGTAGATGTATGGACTCCCGCCGCAAGAACAGCAGCGGCGGCACCAGTAGCAGCATCTCGCAAACGCCAACTCTTTCCTAGGCAGGCTACGCTTTGTATTACCGCTTTCCAGAATACGCACACAGCTGAAAACCTCTTACGGCAACTGAGGAAGATCATCGCGGAATGGCTTACCCCAATTGGACTCTCCTGTGGATTTGTGGCATCGGACAACGCCAGCAATATTGTGTGTGCATTAAATATGGGCAAATTCCAGCACGTCCCATGTTTTGCACATACCTTGAATTTGGTGGTGCAGAATTTTTTAAAAAACGACAGGGGCGTGCAAGAGATGCTGTCGGTGGCCAGAAGAATTGCGGGACACTTTCGGCGTACAGGCACCACGTACAGAAGACTGGAGCACCACCAAAAACTACTGAACCTGCCCTGCCATCATCTGAAGCAAGAAGTGGTAACGAGGTGGAATTCAACCCTCTATATGCTTCAGAGGTTGGAGGAGCAGCAAAAGGCCATTCAAGCCTATACAATTGAGCACGATATAGGAGGTGGAATGCACCTGTCTCAAGCGCAGTGGAGAATGATTTCAACGTTGTGCAAGGTTCTGATGCCCTTTGAACTTGCCACACGTGAAGTCAGTTCAAACACTGCCAGCCTGAGTCAGGTCATTCCCCTCATCAGGCTTTTGCAGAAGAAGCTGGAGACATTGAAGGAGGAGCTAACACGGAGCGATTCCGCTAGGCATGTGGGACTTGTGGATGGAGCCCTTAATTCGCTTAACAAGGATTCACGGGTGGTCAATCTGTTGAAATCAGAGCACTACATTTTGGCCACCGTGCTCGATCCTAGATTTAAAGCCTACCTTGGATCTCTCTTTCTGGCAGACACAAGTCTGCTGGGGTTGAAAGACCTGCTGGTGAGAAAATTGTCAAGTCAAGCGGAACGCGACCTGTCAACATCTCCTCCTTCACATTCTCCCGCAACTGGGGGTGCGAGGAAAAGGCTCAGAATTCCGAGCCCACCCGCTGGCGGTGATGCAGGGCAGTCTGGAGCGACTGCTGATGCTGACATCTGGTCCGGACTGAAGGACCTGACAACGATTACGGACATGTCGTCTACTGTCACTGCATATGATTCTCTCAACATTGAAAGAATGGTGGAGGATTATATGAGTGACCGCATCCAAGTAGGCACGTCACACAGTCCGTACTTATACTGGCAGGAAAAAGAGGCAATTTGGAGGCCCTTGCACAAACTGGCTTTATTCTACCTAAGTTGCCCTCCCACAAGTGTGTACTCCGAAAGAGTGTTTAGTGCCGCCGCTCACCTTGTCAGCAATCGGTGTACGAGGTTACATCCAGAAAATGTGGAGAAGATGATGTTCATTAAAATGAATTATAATCAATTCCTCCGCGGAGACATTGACCAGCAGCAATTGCCTCCACAAAGTACACAGGGAGCTGAGATGGTGGATTCCAGTGGGGACGAATTGATAATCTGTGAGGAGGGGGATGTACACGGTGATATATCGGAGGATGATGATGATGAGGTGGACATCTTGCCTCTGTAGAGCCAGTTTGTGCAAGGAGAGATTAATTGCTTCTTTTTTGGTGGGGGTCCAAACCAACCCGTCATATCAGTCACAGTCGTGTGGCAGACCCTGTCACTGAAATGATGGGTTGGTTAAAGTGTGCATGTCCTGTTTATACAACATAAGGGTGGGTGGGAGGGCCCAAGGACAATTCCATCTTGCACCTCTTTTTTCTTTAATTTTTTTTTGCGTCATGTGCTGTTTGGGGAGTGTTTTTTGGAAGGGCCATCCTGCGTGACACTGCAGTGCCACTCCTAGATGGGCCCGGTGTTTGTGTCGGCCACTAGGGTCGCTTATCTTACTCACACAGCTACCTCATTGCGCCTCTTTTTTTCCCTGCGTCATGTGCTGTTTGGGGAGGGTTTTTTGGAAGGGCCATCCTGCGTGACACTGCAGTGCCACTCCTAGATGGGCCCGGTGTTTGTGTCGGCCACTAAGGTCGCTTATCTTACTCACACAGCTACCTCATTGCGCCTCTTTTTTTCTTTGCGTCATGTGCTGTTTGGGGAGGGTTTTTTGGAAGGGACATCCTGCGTGACACTGCAGTGCCACTCCTAGATGGGCCAGGTGTTTGTGTCGGCCACTAGGGTCGCTTATCTTACTCACACAGCTACCTCATTGCGCCTCTTTTTTTCTTTGCGTCATGTGCTGTTTGGGGAGGGTTTTTTGGAAGGGCCATCCTGCGTGACACTGCAGTGCCACTCCTAGATGGGCCCGGTGTTTGTGTCGGCCACTAGGGTCGCTTATCTTACTCACACAGCTACCTCATTGCGCCTCTTTTTTTCTTTGCGTCATGTGCTGTTTGGGGAGTGTTTTTTGGAAGGGCCATCCTGCGTGACACTGCAGTGCCACTCCTAGATGGGCCCGGTGTTTGTGTCGGCCACTAGGGTCGCTTATCTTACTCACACAGCTACCTCATTGCGCCTCTTTTTTTCTTTGCGTCATGTGCTATTTGGGGAGGGTTTTTTGGAAGGGACATCCTGCGTGACACTGCAGTGCCACTCCTAGATGGGCCCGGTGTTTGTGTCGGCCACTAGGGTCGCTTATCTTACTCACACAGCTACCTCATTGCGCCTCTTTTTTTTCTTTGCGTCATGTGCTGTTTGGGGAGGGTTTTTTGGAAGGGACATCCTGCGTGACACTGCAGTGCCACTCCTAGATGGGCCCGGTGTTTGTGTCGGCCACTAGGGTCGCTTATCTTACTCACACAGCTACCTCATTGCGCCTCTTTTTTTCTTTGCGTCATGTGCTGTTTGGGGAGGGTTTTTTGGAAGGGACATCCTGCGTGACACTGCAGTGCCACTCCTAGATGGGCCAGGTGTTTGTGTCAGCCACTAGGGTCGCTTAGCTTAGTCATCCAGCGACCTCGGTGCAAATTTTAGGACTAAAAATAATATTGTGAGGTGTGAGGTATTCAGAATAGACTGAAAATGAGTGGAAATGATGGTTTTTGAGGTTAATAATACTTTGGGATCAAAATGACCCCCAAATTCTATGATTTAAGCTGTTTTTTAGGTTTTTTGGAAAAAAACACCCGAATCCAAAACACACCCGAATCCGACAAAAAAAATTCGGTTAGGTTTTGCCAAAACGCGGTCGAACCCAAAACACGGCCGCGGAACCGAACCCAAAACCAAAACGCAAAACCCGAAAAATTTCCGGCGCTCATCTCTAGTTACAAGATCAACCCTCCAACAAAATACATATTATCAGCACACAACATTCAAAACACAATCAACTTTCAATCCAATACAAGCAAAAGGACCACACATCGAAAATATTTTAAAAAAACTAATAGAAAAAAAGAAATAAGAGAAATACCAGAAGGAGTAAAACCAAAATATAACATCACACCCCAGGAAAGAAAAGGACTCAAAGACATGAAAGAAGACCAATCATTTATCATAAAACCTGCATATAAAAGAGATGGCATAGTGGTACTGAACAGACAAGATTACAATCAAGATGCACACCGCTTACTATCAGACCAAGAAACATATGAGAACTTACTGCAGATCCAACACAAAAATACGCCAAAGAATTAGAATGTACATTGGATGAGGTTCTTCAGATGGGCATTATCAGAAAAAAAGGAGTATGAAGTTATATTGGAAAAAAATTAGAGAATGCTCACCTTCTATTACTTACCTAAGCTACACAAAAAACAATACCAAACCTCCAGGTCAACCCATAATTTCAGGGATATGTTCAGTTACTTCAAACTTATCAAAATACATTGACTTCTTCCTGCAGCCAATGGTCACCAAACAACAAAGCTATTTAAAGGATAACCTGAACATCTTACAAATACTTGACACACTTCAATGGAAAGATTCATATATATTTGGAATGAGCGATGTGAAATCCTTATATACCTGCATCAGTCATGACAAAGGATGCTCCCACACCAATCACTACCTATCAACAATCAGTGACATTCCAAACCAACAAATAAACTTTCTTATGGAAAACATTGAGTTCATTCTTAAACATAATTATTTTTTGTTTGAGGGAATGTTCTACCTGCAAAAACATGGAACAGCAATGGGCACATAATTTTCCTCTAGCTACGCCAACTTATTTGTCGTAAAATGGGCAGAAGACGAAATTTGGCACAATAATGTACACAGAAAACATTTAGTTGATTGGTAAAGATACATCGATTATGTGTTTTTCATTTGGGATGGACATGAAGATAGTTTACTAGAATATACAAGACAAATAAACCAGAATACCTGCAACCTAGAGTTCACTACATACTGTACATACAAGGAGAGCATCACCTTCTTGGATCTAGACATTTATACAACAAACAACACAATTCAGACATAAAATCACATAAGAGAAGTAAACGGTAACAGTATGCTGCCAGCATCAGGTTACCATCACAGGAAATGGATAAACAATATTCAAGGAGGCCAACTAAGAAGAATAAGATGAAATTGCTCTGAGGATGAGAATTATAAAACTCAAAGCAAAGAAATGGAAGCAAAATTCACAAGGAAAGGTTACTGTACAGAACTATTACAGAAAGAAATCAGCAAAGTTGGAAATTTAAATACAAAGGAATTGATACAATATACAAATAAAAATAGAGAAGAAAACAATAATGCAATGGCATTTATTACTCAACAGTAATCGTGAAATAATAGAATCCTTTGTAAAGAAACACTGGAACATCTTACTACTAGACGAAGACTTAAAAACAGAAATCCCTCGTCAACCCAAATTTATCTACAAAAAAGCTAAAAATCTAAAACAAGAATTGGTCAAAAGCTATATTGACATCAATACCAACACTAAAAGGAATGGAAAAAAAGGATTTTACCCCTACCAATTACAGAATTCACATCAAATCAAACAGGAAAGAAGTATAAAATAAAAGAGAACTTGACATGCAAAACAGAGTTATATGCCAATGCGGGAGCCAATATGTTGGACAAACAAAGAGGAAAGCAAGAGTATGATTGGTAGAACATATTTATAATATAAAAAGAGGGCTGACAACCCACAGTGTTTCAAAACATTTTTGGATAAACATAACCAGAACACTAAAGGCTTAAAATGCATAATTATACAAAAAATTCATCAACATTGGCGAGGAGGAAATCTTATAAAAAATCTGAGACAACAAGAGACCAAGTGGATTTATGAGCTACAGACACTACATCCAGCAGGCCTTAACACAGATATAGAAGTGATTGTCTTTCTATAACACATTACAATAATTATTAAATATATCTATATACATGTTTTAATGAATATAACTCACACTCATTTAGGTGGCACCAAATAATATTTTATTACAATTTTAACTGATTCAGAATGAACATCAAACAGAATTTGAGCAAAAACATGTGCCTGCTGCTCATTATATGACAACATCAGGGAAGAAAAAAACATTTTTAACTATGAACAATAAAGTTTTTTTAAACTTCAGACTAATTCACTCAGTAGCGGCAGAAACACAGGTATCCTTGACAAAGTGCTAGCATAGCATGAAATGCGTTAGAGCCAGAAGAGTCCAGCAATCATGGAGCAGACTTCCAGGAGTTTAGCGGTGCTGTCACTTTTAACGATTGATCGTGGATCTCCCAGTGCTGGAGCACTTATGAGTTAGGGTAAGATAAGGACAGGTAAAAGGACTAAACCCTCTTACGCAACCTACCGGCTCTCACCAAAAAAACAAAACAAAAGGGGTTGTATAACATTGATTATATTAACCAATACCTTTTTTTTTACAGATGCCACCTAAAACTTACTAGCACTCATATATCTTTTATATATCCTAAATAAAGGCCTAGATGTTGTGCCATTAAATAGGATTAGCAAGTTTAGACTTTTGTAGACTTACACAAATGTGTTAGGAAAATTACCTTGCAGAAATTTTTCCGGAGGAATCAGAAAATAGAGAAAGAAACAAACGGCTCAGAACAAACCAACTTCAGACACTCCACACTACAAGAAAAAAAACTAAATTTTACCCACAACACTTGAAAGGAAATGTGGTAAACACCATCCAAAAGCTATTTGAGACCAATATTAGGAGAATACCCAACAAATTTAAGAGAAGAAGAAATAACATCATAAAGGAAGAAAGAACAGCTGTAAAAGAACTTCAGGAGAACAAAAAAATCTCATTTTTAAGCCAACAGATAAAGGCGGAGGTATGGTAGTAATGGACAAGGAGAATTATGAAAGGAAATCCTACAAAGGATTATCAGGCTAAGCTTTTCACACTCCTCAGTAAAGATTTGGAAGAAGGAATTCTATTGAAAAGAGAATATAAATATCTCAATGTGGAACACCCAATCATATATATCTATATTGTCTACCAAAGATACAGAAAAGTCTGGAGAACCCTCAGGGAAGACCGATTGTAGCAGGAGTAAATTCACTTATGGCTAATCTCTTTGGAGCCATTGACTCTTTCCTGCAACAAGTTATTCAACAATTAGGCTATCTTAAAGATACCACATAAGTCTTAAATTTATTCAAAGCACTGGAATCGGAAGGATACCTCCTAGCAACTTGCAATATTAACTTGTTATATACTTGTATTGACCCTCAAAAAGGATGCAATAATGTGAGAAGAATCCTAGAAGATGAGTTAGAATTACATCAGAAACAGATTTCATCATGGCATGGATATCTTTTATTCTCACACATAATAATGTTTGGTTTAAAGATGGCACAGTACAGGCCCTCCAATGGGAATTAAATTCACACCATCGCAAACTAATATTTTCCTCGTGAAGTGGAAAAAAAGAAAATATATGGAATATGGAACAATAACAGACATAGTGAAAATTTGAAAACTTGGCTACGCTACATCGATGATGTGGTAATAATGTGGAAAGGCACCAAAGAGACTTTGGAAGAGTTTTTCAACAAAAGTAATAACTATGCAGTGAATCTCGAATTTACAAGTACTATTAGTGAAACCACTATAGACTTTCTAGATTTAACAATATTTATAGAAAATCTAAAATTAGAGACATAAAATGTCAAGAAAAAAGTTAATTGTAATTAATTGTAACAATTTCTTACATGCTACCAGCAATCACCAAAGCTTGCATAATAATATCCCACGTGGACAACTAAGACGGATCAGACGCAACTGCTCTTGGAAGGTAGATTTTGATGAACAAGCTGAAGATCTAATTGAACAGTTCAAAGAAAGAGAATACATTCTAATAAAAATAAGAGAAGACCACCAGAAAATAAAGAATCTGGATTGAAAACACCAGCTAAAATACAAATATAAAGAGAAGAAATCTAAAGATAAAGCACATCCTCTTTTTATTACCAACTATACGGGTCAAAGCCGACTCCTAGAGATATATTTAAAACGGCACTGGCACGTACTCCTTGCTGATGACAAACTGAGGCCACTACTACCAGAAAAACCTAAGATAGTGTATAGAAGAGCACCCACTATCATAACTGATCTCATCAGTAGCCAACACAAGAGCATCAAAGATGATAAAGAAACCTAGCTAAAATCCAACACCACCGGTTTCTTCTTTTGTGGCGATTATATAGCATGTAAGAAAATGAGTAGATAAAGCTTGCAACCAGTAAAGTCTATAACCTTACTCCAACAAGTGGAAACTTGTAAAAAAAGAAAAAATTACCTCCCATACAGAAGGAGTAATGCATATGGTGCAATGTCCCTGCAAACATCAGTACGTTGGTAAAACCAGGAGACAACTCACCACTGAGACATCTTTGCAACATAAAAATGTAAAGGAGAATCACAGTGTTCTTGTGCATTTTACAGAAACTCACTCAAGTGATAGATACTGCCTAACAATCATAGGACTTATGACCGTTCAGAGACACGGAGAGGAGGAAATTTTGATGAATTGCTGTCTAGAGAAGAATCTAAGTTTATCTATAACCTGGAGAATTTAACACTGAATGGCTTGAATATTAACACAATATGGCAGAATTTTCTTCCAGCTCTATATACTATAATGTTTTAATGCTAACCTTCGAATAATATATAACGTCTCTTTATTGTTTTAGTTATCTGTCATTTTAATATTGGTGCTCCATGGAGAGTCTGTACTGTTTATTTTGATTTATATTTTATTTATAACACCTATAATTATTTTGGATAACACCTACTTATTATCTATTTTTTCATATATTTTAAGGAATTCTCATTCTCATTTATATAATAGCTGTACCCTTTTTTTTATCTAATTTTTGTTATCTAATAGTTTTATGCTTGCCCTTTAATGTTGTTTTTAAATGTTTTTTCCTCTCCTGCATTACATTTCCCAAGCACCTTTGCAGTGAAATAAGAACTTCAGCCAGAAACGAGTATTATATTCTACTATGTGGTATTCAGTTCCAATCTTAATATTCAGTGTGTGTATACACATTTCTGTTAATCGCAACATCCATCTAATAATATGGAACCATCTAATAATATGGAATATCTACACACAGCTTGACTGACATATTATGTCTAAATCCCGTCTTTTACAGATACAGCTGTAACTCGACGTGACATTTGCAGGTCACCGACCGGAAGTGATGTCATGCAGGTTGCCGCGATTCAGCTGTGCAATTAACACAGTCCATCATAAGATGACTCAGGAGGAAGAAGCTCATCCTCTATTGCTCTGAAGAAGCCGCAAGGTGAAACATTTGTGAGAGGAGCTAAAGGATTGCCAGGACCTTTTACCTAAGATTCCTGGACATCCTCACTGTTATATGACTATTCCTATTACCCTTTGGATCTATCATTTTGGTTATTAGGGATCAATATCACTCCAAATATGGACAAATGACTTTGTTATCAGAGTATTGTGGATTTATTCTTATAACTACATTAGGATTCCCACCTTCATTTTTCCTGCTTCATCTTTGAATTTTTTTAGTGTTTAATTTTAACATTTTATTTGTATTTATTTTTAACTATTTATGTCATGCTCTTCTGTTTACCGGTATTAGGTATTCACTAACCTTACTCTTGAAATTGTATATTAAAATAATCTTTTATGATACATCATTTGTCATTGTACTGTTAACAATTAGGAGTTTTGCACTGGGATATACACCTTTTTCTTGTATACCAGTAGTACCAGGCCTTCGAAACACATACCATTCCACAAGTCTAACCGGACATACCCCACTATCAGGGCACCAACACAAGGTAACCCAGTGCCCCTGCACAATTGATCCATCTTATAGCGATGTATTCTACACATAACCGCATTGTTTCTTAGCACAACATGCTTCTGCAACAATGGGGCATTCTCCCTCCTAGAGGGAGCCACCAACTCACCCACCCGAAATGCCCCCTGAAAAGCAACATCTCGTACGATGAACTACATACCTTACCCAGTACCCCTAATAAACGCCGCAACATCACGCCGCCAATGGGCTGGCAGGTATACAGGGAAGCTAGAACAATGCGGGCCCATTCTTTTATAACCCTTGTTAATAAACATCACTTGGTTATATCACATCTACCCTCTAAACAGACAAAATAGGAAAGACCCCCCCAAGAACTTTGCAACCGAAGCATGCGACCTGCAGTCCTTATATTACTGCTAAACAAAGGCTAGAAGCACAGATGTGTTTCTCTTACCTTGGTTCTTCTGCAACCAGGTGTATCTCTCCCATTCATTCCCGGCTGCATGATAAGCTCTAATTGTGGTTGGGGCCAGAGATCGATCCGCTAGGTCCTCCAAGTTGGCTGGACCACCTTCCAGACATAAGAAGGGCATTGGTCACTCAAAGCAACCCATTGCAGAACCAATTGACAAAATCTAGGCCAGTAAAAGCACGACAATGCATTGGCCACATCATTCTCGACCCCCCGCAAAGCACCTCCAACCCCAACGCTCACTGCCTATTGACCCCCAAGTTGTCACACCAGAACATTACCAACTTGTCTCCAACCAAGCATGCCATAGCTCCAGAGATAGCATAATGGGGAAAAAATTCCAACAGCAGCAAATTCCCGGTCCACCCTTCTGCCCTCCATTCCTCCGGACATGAAATGGCTCACCAACAACTGTCCAGATATGCACCAAAACCAGGGGTACCGGCAGCATCTGAAAACAGCTGGAGAGCAGTATTCGACAGTGGGGTGGACAGCCAAATGTGCACATCATTAAAAGTGACCAAAAATTAATCCTAGACCACTAAATCTCTCCTCACTTCACTCAACAAGCGAATGAGATGATGAGGATTCTCTACTCTGGCCGAGACCCACTCCAATTTGCATCAGAAAATATGCCCCATGGGTATTACCCTCCAATTGTATCAATGTCAATCCCCAGATAAACCAGAAAAGTCAAAGGACCCACCGTTATATCACACAAAGTATATCTAGTACCCAAAGTAGGACTGCAGCAAAGAAGGCTAATAAGATGTTAGCATGCATAAAACGGGGTATTGATGCTAGGGACGAGAGTATTATACACCCGTTATATAAATCCCTAGTGAGGCCACACCTTGAATACTGTGTACAATTCTGGGCACCGTACTACAAGAAGGATATCCTGGAGCTAGAAAAGGTACAGAGGAGGGCGACCAAACTAATTAAGGGCATGGAGACGATGGAATACAAGGAAAGGCTTGAAAGACTAGGCATGTTTACATTGGAAAAGCGGAGACTAAGAGGGGATATGATCAACATCTACAAATATATAAGGGGACAATACACAGAGCTTGCGCGGGACCTGTTTTTGGTTAGATCAACACAGAGGACTCGTGGACACTCGCTCAGGTTAGAGGAGAGGAGATTCCGCACAATACGGCGTAAAGGCTTTTTCACGGTAAGGACAATACGTGTTTGGAATTCCCTGCCCGAGGGAGTTGTAATGGCGGAATCTGTCAACACCTTTAAGAATGGGTTAGATAAATTCCTAATGGATAAGGATATCCAGGGGTATGGTGCATAGTCATGCATTATAGTTACTATAAATAGGGATAAAATGCAACGGCTGACAGCAGCATCAGTCAGAAATTTTAGTCTAATCATCATGCATAGGAGACCACAAATAGGTTGAACTCGATGGACAATTGTCTTTTTTTCAACCTCAGATACTATGTTACTATGTTACATTACCGGAAAACCCAACTCGGTAAACAATGCCAATGTCAAATAGCAGCTGTCCGCATCGAGGAGACCCAGTGAGACCTATCAGCAGAAAATCATCCAAATAGTGAGCAATACCATGTTCACCAGTCCCAACTGAGAGACACCAATGCAAAAAGTATCTAAAGGACTGTCCTCTGCTTTTACCTGTGTCACCACATACCTGTTTGTTCCATATTGTATGTACTATATCATTTTACTTTCATGTGACATATATAATAAATAATCTTACACTGCAAGCATCTGCTATTAAATGTGTCTGCTGGACTGGCTAAAGAGAACAATATTGGGTTGAAAGAGCAATGTAGCTGCATCCCTCACTCTGCCATTATATCAATTATCTGTCATCCAAAGGGTCAGTCATGTGATGGGGCAGGACTGTGCTTATCTGTCATCCATAGGGTTAGTCATGTGATGCAGTAGGACTGTGCTTATCTGTCATCCATAGGGTAAGTGGTGGGAGACATGGTGCACTTTTGTTTGTCCACCTATATTATGATTGGCAGACGCCAGCACTGGTATCTCCAGTCACATTGGTCATAATTTGATTTGTTCCTGGACCACTAAACTGTGGCACCCCTGCATGAGCCCCAAGGCACCCAGTTTGGGAGGCACTGCTATAGCTGATTAATATCCTCTTCTAGGTAAATATTTCCAGCAAGAGGATTTGAGATTGATGGATGACATTCAGCATCTGGCAGGAATTGGGTCTGTGTTGTATAATGGGGCAAGGTCCATCTGCCCTGTGCTACAGTAAATGACATTTAGGAAAGAACTTATTTTACAGCTGAACTTCTCTAGTTCCAGTGTACT